>NW_005200763.1:36949-244982 GCF_000372725.1 Emiliania huxleyi CCMP1516 | reverse complement strand
GTCTACTCGTACGGGATGCTGCTCTGGTCCCTCATGCACCAGAGGCGACGCGCATAGCCGAGAGGCACTGCTGAGGTCGGACGTCCCCCGGCTTCTGCTGCCGTCAGAGAGCGCCCTCCCCTCCCCTTCCCTGTCAGGCACCCTCGCGACGTGGACGAGTACGAGGCGGGCAGCAGCCTCCATGACCTCCGCCCCGCCACCAGCCTCCTCCCGGACCGCGCGGCTTTCGCGGACCTCATCCGGAGCTGCTTGCAGCTGCAGCCCGCGAGCAGGCGAGCTCAAGCCTCCATCGCGCCGCGGCCCTCTCTCCGAACCCTTGTGTGCCTTTTCCCTCTCTCAGCCCCCTCGCACGCCGCTGCCTCGCGCGTCAGGCCTCTGATGGCGGACGTCGCGGCGGACGCGCGGCGCCTGGCGGCGTCCGTCAACGCCCTCGGCTCTGCGGCAGCGAACGCGGTCTTCATCTGCCCCGCGGCGGCACCGGAGGAGGAGGCGATGAGAGAGGGCGCCCGCGAGACGGGGGCGGGCGAAGCGCCTCGGCTCAGACGTCGCGTTCGATGTGCGAGTAGGCGGAGGGCGGAAGGGCGAGCGAGAGCGTCGAGCTCACCTACTACTGGAGCGACCTGCCGCCGGAAGAGGGCAGGGCGAAGTGAATGCAAACGCCCACGCCTCCGCAGCGTGAAAGCGGAGAGAGGGGCGGCGACGGGGCTCTCTCCGCCCCCGCCGCCCCGCGCCCGCCCCCGCGCCGACCAAATTTGTACCGTTTTTCGCGCTTTGACTTTGCCTCGCGCCAGGTCTAGACACCCGTCTGCAAGTGTGGCAAGGACATGGTAAATCGAGATCTGTATGCATCGCATGTTTTCTCTGTCTGTAACTGTCTTTTATCTGTGAGATACAGATAGGAGTGTCGTTTGGTCTATAATTACACCTCATTTTGATGTATGATGACATTACTTGGGGAAGCCACACTCTCTAACTCTATATCAACATAAACATATAGAGGCTCCCACCGCAGCGTGGACCCGTTGGCTTTGGATTGCGCTCGCCCCGGCCGTCGGGCAGCTAGCCGGAGAGCGGCCGCTCCACGCTGCACGATCGAACTTTATGTATATGTGGCTATGTCCTATGAGATATCACCACGGCCTTGAATCGGGGAGAAGGGTGATCATAAGGGTCGAAGTGGTGATCGGGGTGATCTTGTTGTCGAGATGTCGAGGTTGAGTGTTTCGAGAATTCATGAAAGTTGCCATTTCCCCCTCGATCGATCGATCCGCGCTCCGGCCGGACCTACCTACCCACTCGCTTGCTTTTTTTTGCTCCAGTCCTGCGGATCTTCATAGTAGACCGCAGGGCTACGAAGCCTTCACACTCCAAGGGGCTGCTACCTACCTCTTAGTTAGCTCTCCTGAAAGTTGCCATTTCCCCCTCGATCGATCGATCCGCGCTCCGGCCACCTACCTACCCACTCGCTTGCTTTTTTTCGCTCCAGTCCTGCGGATCTTCATAGTAGACGGCAGGGCTACGAAGCCTTCACACTCCAAGGGGCTGCTACCTACCTCTTAGTTAGCTCTCCACGGCGGCGTTCGGTCGGTTTTCGGTACTAGTTTAGGCACGTTTGCCACAGAACGTGTTGTTGGCGGGCATTTAGCTAGAAGCGGCAGCGTTGTGGCGGAAACCAGTAAAACCACATAGCAAGTTTCAAAGTTCCGCGGAACGACGTCCTCTCTAACTCTACTTCCAAAAGTTGTTGGTACTTGTTGGAGGTGGTGTGATGGCCGCCAAGCTCCTGTCGCTCCTCGCGTTGAGAGGAGGCATCTTCTCGCGGGACCAATCGATCGAGCCCGTGTGCAGAGATCGGTTGGCAGAGGCGACGTGTGCGAAGGACCTTGCAGCCGCAGTCCCGAACGCTGTCAATGGCTCCGCTTCTGTTGCCTCCTCGCAGGCGCTGGTCGATGCGTGGGAACTCGTGATGTCTACCTCGCAGGCAGATATTGCGGTGATCTCTGGGAACGATGTTGCGGTGGGGCGTTACCTCCCTTGCGCCTCCTCGCAGGGATCGTCAGCCACGCTCGACGCCGTTGCTTTGGCGTTGGCGCAGAGGATGAGCAGCCTGAGTCCACGGGCGGTCTGCAACACGGTCGAAACGTTTGCGGCGGTCGCCCATGCGCCACTGGAGCTAATGGACGCCGTCATGGCAACGGTGGAGGAACGGGTCGACGAGTTTGAGCCGCGGGACCTTATTTCTGTGGTCAAGTCGCTTGGCGTGGTGCAACATTCCATCGACTGACTCCCTCACTTTCACCGACCCACTCACGCTGCCGCTACCACGCAGATGCGCCATCCGGTGTCTGAGTCGTTCCTGGACTCCGTTGCGGCCGCCATCTCGCCGCGATCCGGTCAGATCGATGTCGAAACGCTCGTTGAGGCGGCGCTCGGTTTTGCGACCGCCGGACATCCCGTGCCTGCTCTGTTCCGCGCCGTGGCGGAGGAAGCGGCGCCGCAGCTTCACGAGCTGGGCAGGTTGGCCACCCGTTTCCCACCTCATTCTCACACGCCACAATCACCCCACCTTATATCGGCAGGCGGGCGCTCGTGAACATGGCGTGGTCCTTCGCCGTGGCGGACCACCTCCCCACAAATGGGCTGTTTGGAAGCAGCTTCGCGGCGGTGCGCGGCGTTGTACATGCTGCGTGGATAGTCACCGCATTGCCCTGCTCATCTTCGTAGCATTTGAAAGTGCGATGCTCATCTTCATAGCATTCAGAAGTCCTGCCGCCATTCTTCGCTGCAGGTGCTCAACGCGGCAGAGAACGAGCTAACTCATGTCGAGATACAGCGCGGAAGAGCTGTTTCGGCTGGAGCTACCCTTGAGCCCTCTCTGGATTTCCCTACAGGACGAATGCCACCTGCTGCATCAGTGGCGCACGTGGGTCTCGGACGAGCGCGGCGTGATGGAGGCCCTTCCCCGGTGAGGCATCTCCCGTTCGGCCCCAGTTCAACCGAACGCATGCGGCCACGACGCCTCAGAGTCCTTGACCTCTCCCCCTCCACTGCCTACTCACCTCAGAGTCCTTGACCTCTCCCCCTCCACTGCCTACTCACCCGTGCCGCCCGCCCGCCAGGCCTACCGTATGCCCCGACCCTGCCGAGTGTATCGGTCCCAAGAGCGTGATCGCCGGGTGCCACACAAGCAAGTTCGGAGAGCTGCCGCGCTTGCAACAGCAAATCGGCGTGGCGCTCGAGCTGCTCGAGGCGGACCCGATGCAGGACGAGGTGGACGGCGAGACGAGGCACGCCCTCGACTGGGTAGCAGAGTGGAGGGGAGAGCAGGCAACGCGACGAGCCGAGATGAGCCGAGATTGGGCCATATATCCTTGTTTGGATGCGCAAGGCTGCCTTCCCGCGCAGGTCGTGGTAGAGGGCGATGGGCCGGGACGGCTGTGCGGCCGCCGCCCGTCGGGCGCCACGCGACTCAAGCACCGGCAGCTGCGCCTGCTGGGTACGACCCTCGTGTCCGTGCCGCAATGGCGATGGGACGAACTGCCAGGGGAGGAGGCGCGGGTGTCCTACCTGCGCGACACGCTCGACCGCGCCGTTGCGTCGTGAACAGAAGGCGTCACGCACAGGGTTGTCCCGCCTGCGCCTCGCCTCGTCGAGTGTCGAGAGACGAGAGTCGAGAGAGATATCGAAGTTCGAGTACTGGAGAGAGATGAGAGCTGCAGCCGCTGGTCGAGGTGGTGCAGGTGCGGCGTGCCAAGGAACGAGGCTTCGTCCAGCACGATCATGATGAGGCGGTGCGCGTCGCCCACGATTGCGTTGAACGTCCGCTGCGCTCGGTCAGAAGCCGCCGGCAGATCCTCGAGCGTCGAGCCCGCGTCGCCAGGGATGCCGGTGAGCTTGCAGTACGTGGCAGCGGGCAGCGGCAGCGCCGTCACCGCGACGCCGGTGTACGCCGAGAAGATGGCGCAGCCCAGGTCCTCCTCGTCCATTAGCTGCAGCAGCGCGCGTAGGAGCAAGCTCTTGCCGGTGCCTGGCGCGCCCACGAGCAGGTAGTGCATCCGGTGCACAAGCGCCACCGCCTCTGAGTACTCCTTGCGTGTGCGGCTCGCATCTCCATCACGCTGAGCGGCGCCCATCCGACGGAGGACGGGCAGGAGCCTGCGGCCGGCGGCGCGCTGCCGCTGATTCAGCGGCGGGAGTGGAACGTCCTCGCCGCGCTTGAAGCGCTCACCGAACTCGTCGCGCCACCGCCTGCTGAGTGTCGGCGGCAGAGAGCGTGCCGTTGGCCTGCAGCGGCCACGAGCGGATGTGCCTCGTTCCGTCGTCTCGCGTGCTCTCCTGGTAGCGCAGGAGCGGGCAGATGGCGCGGAAGATGCGCATCAAGTTGAGCCCGTTGCCGTTGAACTCGGAGAGCGGCTCGTCCGAACGCGCGGCACGCCGCACGTGGACATCGCCGGCGCTCTCGTTCCTCGCGGCTGCGTCAGCTTGCGACGCCGCCGAGGCTGCGTCAGCTGCATCCGCATCAGCTGCGCCGTCTGCAGCTGCATCAGCTGCACCCTCGGCGGCGTCGGCGGATGGGTCGAGATGATCGGAGCCGCCACGCGACGTCAGCCCTGCGGTGAAGGCGTTGAGACGGGAGAGCGCCGAGTCAGGCAGCGTGTCGGAGGATGACAGCAGCACGACGCGAGAGAAGGCGTCCGCTTCCTCCGGGTTGGCCACCTGCGCCACGTCATCGGCACTTGCCTGGGCGGTGGCCTCGACGGCTTGCGCAAGCCCGGTGGTTGTGTGGCGCGCATCGGCGACCAGTCCCGCACCAATGTCACCGAGCTCGCTCCGCACCGCGTCGAATGAAGGCGCGTCCGTCACCTTGGGGTTGCCCATCGCCCTGTCGATGGCAGCGTACAGCGCCAAGTAATTGTGGCACCGATGCGGGCAAACCTGGATGTCGTTGCGCTTGAGCAGCCACTGGGCGAGCTTGTCGTGCTTATCGTCCGCGCCCACGAACAGCGCGCGGCAGTCGGCGCCCCGCAGCCACGCCGCCTCGCGGAGCGTGGCCGCCGCTTCCTTTGGCCCGTCGTGCGGGAAGTAGATTGTATCTCCCTTGATCGAGGCGTCGCGCAAGATCTCGAGCGATCCGAGCTTGATCGACACCTGAAGCGATGCACACCATGACACTCGACTCACTACGACGCGTCGTGAAAGATCTCAATAGCATCTCAAAATCTCGGCGGCATCTCGGCGAGGGTGGCGGCGGCGAAGGCGGTGGTGGCGAAGGAGGCGGCGGCGACGGCGGCGGAGGCGAGGGCGGCGGCGGGCTCGGCGGAGGCGGGCTGGGTGGCTACGGCGAGGGCGGGGGCGGGCTGGGCGGCGCCGGCGAGGGCGGCGGCGGCGAGGGCGGAGGGGGCGAGGGCGGCGGCGGCGAGGGCGGCGGCGGCGAGGGAGGCGACGGCGGTGAGGGTGGCGGCGGCGGGGGCGGCGGAGGCGAGGAGGCGGCGACAGTGGCGGAGGCGAGGGCGGCGGCGGTGAGGGCGGTGGTGAGGGCGGCGGTGGTGAGGGCGGCGGCGAGGGAGGCGGCGGCGACAGTGGCGGAGGCGAGGGAGGCGGCGGAGACGGCGGCAGAGGCGAGGGCGGCGGCGGGCTTGGCGGCGGCGGGCTGGACGGCGGTGGTGAGGGTGGCGGAGGCGGGGGCGGCGGCGGGGAGGGCGGCGGCGGCGACGGTGGCGAAGGCGAGGGCAGCGGCGGCGGAGGCGGCGGAGGCGAGGGCGGCGGCGGGCTCGGCGGAGGCGGTGGCCGAGTATCTGGCCGGGTACGCCCCGAGCGGCGAGCCGACCGTGTGGCTCTGCCTCATCACAAAGATCAAAGTGCGCGTGGTCGAGGTGAAATGGCTGCGCGAGGTGGAGGGCGTGGTCCGTCAAGGAAGGTTCCACGCGTGGGTCGCGCGTGGTGACTTCCAGGACCCATTGCACCTCTTCTTGCTGCGCGGGACGCCGCTGCGCGACCTGTCGGGGTTGAGAGGCAGCGACCTGCGAGACGCCTCGCGGGCGAATGGCGTCTTCATCGCCGAGGAGCGCCTGCGACTCCGCGGGCTGCTGCAGGCCTACGCCGAGACAGGCGCTAACCCTTTCGGGGACGCTGGCGCCTTCCTCCACGACTTTACTGACGGTGGTGAGGCGTCCAGGAGAGGGGACGGGGAGGCGCGCGAGGCGGCGATCCTGCAGCTCCTCCTAGACGCGGGGAGTGCGGAGAACCCAATCGGGGGACCGGACGGACTCTAGTAGCTGCTAGGTGTGTGCAGCAGGAGCCAAAACAGCGACGGGTGTCTGTCGTGGGTGCGTGCTTGGGTGGTTGTGTGCTCTCTGCCGCTTTCGATTGTCAGACCACGACACGTCCCGATGTAGAAACATCATGGGAGCACCTCAGATGCGTCTGAAGACCGCAGGGTGGCACCAAATCGGGCGCCAAAGGTCGGCAGAAGGCGCCGAGGGGCCAAAAAGGCCCCGTTGGGCTCGTTCCGAGGCTTGGACGGACTCTCGCGGCTGACTCGTGCGCGATATCGGCATGTGGTGATACACACGCATCGGGACGATGCCAGCGGCACCCGTTTTACGAGCCTCAAAGCCGCGAGCCGCCCTGCAGGCGCCGTTTTGGGGCTCCAGAGAGGTCCTGCAGAGGGCCCCGGGGGCGCTTTCGAGGCCCCAGCTACCAACACACGCCTTTAGAATGGTCCCGAGCGGCTCCCACGACCCCCCCAGCACCCGAGCTGCACGACACGACCGCTTGTTTGAACATTAGCGACACAAGTAATTAATCATGCGGGTTGTGTCATCGTGATTTGGGAAAACGGAACACGCATATGACGGACGATTCTGATGCTGGCCCGCTGCCGCCTTTTGGCGTATAGGCCGTGTGTGGGATATCGCGGGGCACTCGAGGCGGGGCATCTTTTTGGTTGTGGGGGGTACCGTCGCAACAGCTGTTACCAAAGAAACAGGAACCCCCCCGAAACAATCCAATCACTGCGAGTCCGAGCCCGCTCTCTGACACCGCGCCTGCTGCGCTTATCAATCTCGACGTTCCCCATCCCCCCAAGCCGACGGGACGGAGACCGCGGCGAGATGTCAATAGAACCCGTCGGGGCCGCGCTGGCCGCGCTGGCCGCGGCGCTGCCGCGGAAGCACCGTCGCGGTTCTGAGGCGCGCAGCCGCCCCGCGGCGTGTGCCGCCCCTGCCGCCCCTCCCCGCGCCCCTCTACTCCTCCTTCTCCATGCGCCGATGGAAGGCCGCGCGCTCGCGCACCCTCCCGACGAGCTTGAGCGCCTCGTCGACGATGATGACGGGGAAGGAGAAGGCGAGCACGAGGAGCCAGTCGTTGAGCGTGAGCGGCACGATCGAAAAGATGGTCGCGAGCACGGGCACGTACATGATCACGAAGTGGAGGCCAAAGGAGACGAACATCGCGAGCAGCAGCCACGGGTTGACCCACGGCGGCACCTGCAGCAGCGAGCCGTCCTCCGAGATTGCGTTGAGAGCGTTGAACATCTCGATCGTGACGAGGACGGAGAGCGAGAGCGTGGAGGCCGTGTTCTTCGCCCTGCCCGTCATGTAGTCGCACGGCTTGGCGGACAGGTCGAGCCCGCCGTTGGCGGCCCACGTCGTGAAGTCGGGAGCATACCTGCTCACACAGCCGCGGCGGTGAGGCGGCGGCGAGCTCGCGGCGCATCCGCGGGCGGAAGGCGGGGCGCGCACGGGTCGCTCGTAAACTCGGCCATCTCGCCAAAGTGGGAGCACTTGCCCCAGTTTGAGAGGTGCGAGACCGAGATGAGAGGGTGGCCGTACTCGGACCAGTCGTAGGCCGTGTACCAGTACCCGAACACGCCGACCGTGGCGAAGCCGACGTACAAGCCGACGACCATGTAGCGGAAGAAGACCCACGGCGTGATGAGCTGGTCGTCGGCACGGCGGGGCGGGCGGCGCATGATGTCCGGGTCGGGCGGGTTGAAGCCGAGCGCGGTGGCGGGCGGGCCGTCGGTGACGAGGTTCACCCACAGCAGCTGGACCGGGATGAGGCCTGCGGCGGGGCGGGTCGGAGAGGGCTCAGCGGAGGGGGGGCGGCCCGGAGGGGCACGGCAGGCCGAAGGGGCGGGGGCGGGGTCACCCTCGGGGAAGCCGAGCAGCGCCGTGAGGAAGATGGAGGCCACCTCGCCAATGTTGGACGAGATGAGGTAGCGGATGAAGGCCTTCATGTTCATGTAGATGGCGCGCCCCTCCTCCACCGCCGCGACGATGGTCGCGAAGTTGTCGTCCGCCAGGATCATGTCGGCCGCCTCCTTGGCCACCTCGGTGCCCGCGATGCCCATCGCCACGCCGATGGCCGCCTGCTTGAGCGCCGGCGCGTCGTTGACGCCGTCGCCCGTCATCGCGGGCACCTCGCCGGCGGTGCGCAGGATCTTGACGAGCTCCTGCTTGTCGCGCGGCTCGGTGCGCGAGAAGACCATCGAGTGGCGGTGCTCGGTGAGCAGCTCGCGCCGCTTCTCCGCCGAGAGCGCGAAGAACTCGGCGCCGGTGAAGGAGCGGCCCTGCAGCGACTCGCCCTCGGGGAAGATCCCAATCTCCCTCGCGATGGCCTCGGCGGTGGGCTTCGTGTCGCCGGTGATCATCACCACGCGGATGCCCGCCGTGTTGCACGAGGCGATCGCCGGCGCGACCTCGGGCCGCGCGGGGTCCTTGATGCCCACCAGGCCGACGAAGGTCATCCCCTTCTCGATGCTTGCAAAGCCGGCCGTGTCGACGAGCTTGTGGTGCGCCGGGTGCGACGGGCCGTCGTAGTCCGCCAAGTCGCCGACGTCCTCGGCGATGGCGAGCGCGAGGCACCGGAGCGGGCGCGCCGCCATGCCGGAGACGTAGGCGAGGAGCGCGTCCCGCTGAGGCGCCGACAGGCTGACCGTCGTCCCGTTGGCCAGCCGCGCGCGCGTGCAGCGCGGCAGCACCGACTCGGGCGCGCCCTTGCAGTACAGCATGTTTGCGCCGCCCGACGCCTTTGCGCGGGAGCGCGTCGCGCGCGCGGGGCTCGCGCCGAGCCCCCCCTCCGACGCGCCGCTTCCGTAACCGCAGAGCGTCGACATCGACTTGCGGTCGCGCGAGAACTCGAGCACCGCGTTGCACGGGCTCTGCGCTATCCAGTGGCCGTTGGCCTGGCAGCACGCAAGCGCGGGGTCGCTGGTGCGAGGCACGCCCGGAAGCCCGATCTTCTCGGCCAGCACCTTGAGCGCCGCCTCGGTCGGCTCGCCGACGCGCTCGTACTTGCCGCCCGCGTAGTGGATCGAGGCCTGGTTGCACAGCGCGGACACCCTCGCGATGTCGAGCACGCCCGAGTCGGCGGACAGGCTGAGCCCAACCACCTCGCCCTCGGGGCTGTACGAGGTGCCAGTGACGACGTGCTCCGCGATGTCGTCCGGCGCGGAGCGCGGGTACGCCATCGCCACCACCGCCATCTGGTTGGTGGTGAGGGTGCCCGTCTTGTCGGAGCAGATGACGGTCGTGCAGCCGAGCGTCTCGACGGAGGGGAGCTTGCGGACGATGGCGTTGCGCTTGACCATCTTGCGCGTGCCGAGGGCGAGGCAGAGCGTGATGACGGCGGGGAGGCCCTCGGGGATGGCGGCGACGCCGAGCGCCACGGCGATCTTGAGGTAGTAGATGAGGCCGTGCCAGAAGCCGCCGTGCACCGGGTCGGCGAACTTAGAGAAGTTCATCACCCAGACGGCGATGCAGATGAGGCCGATGACGCGCGCGAGCATCTCTCCGAACGCGTCGATCTTCTGCCCAAGCGGCGTCTTCTCCTCGTCCTCCGCAGCCTCCTTGACGTTGGCCTGGATCTTGCCGATCTCGGTGCGCATGCCCGTCGCGACAACCACGCCAAAGGCGCCGCCCCCCGAGAGGGTCGTGCCCGAAAACATCATGTTGGTCTTGTCCTGGATGCGCGCCTCCGCCCCCACCGGCTCGGTGTGCTTCATCACCGTCTCCGACTCGCCCGTGAGCGCGCCCTCGTCGGTGCGCACCTAGGCGAGATGGCGCCGAGGTGTCGCCGAGACTGGCCGAGGTGGAGCCGAGGCGCGGCCCAGGCGGAGGTGGGGCCGAGGTGGAGCCGAGGTGGAGGTGGAGCCGAGGTGGAGCCGAGGGAACCGAAGCGTCGGCGTTTCGCGCACCGTCGTGGTCTTGAGGCGCAGCACGCGCAAGTCGGCGGGCACCTTGTCGCCGACGGACACCTCGACGATGTCGCCCGGCACAAGGTCCGCCGCAGGCAGGTCAGGCACGAGCTGGCCGTTGCGGTAGACCTTTGCCTTGCAGCCCTGCAGCGCCGAGTGCGGAACGCGTCGGAGTGGCCGCGCTGGCTCGGACGAAGCGCACGGGAGAGAGAGGACGCGGGAGAGAGTGAGTGCGGGGGGGGGGGGAGGAGGGCGACGGTGAGGGCGTGGCATAGAGCGGCGAGGGAGTCGAGCGACGGCGGCGCGCGAGAGGGCGCGGGAGGCGTCGGCGCGCGCCTGCAGCTCTTTGAGTGCCTCGAGGGCATTCTCAGCGTTGTGCTCCTGCCACACACCGACAACCGCGTTGATGATGAGGATGAGCAGGATGACGAACCTGCGAGCGGAGGGAAGCGGTGTGCGAGCAGAGAGAGAGATGTGTCGCAGCGAGACGGCTTCGAGGGGAACAAGGCGCGCAGAGAGCCGCTCGCGGCCTCACGCAGCCCAAGGGAGGAGGCTGGAGCGCGTCAAGGCGAGAGGGCACGCACTGGCGTGCCCGCCGCCAGGACGAGGACAGAGGAGCGCGTGTTGCTCTGTGTGGAGTCTGGCATCTGCCGGCAGCGCACGGCTCAACAAACGCTTGCAGACCCTCCTCCTCGCTGTCCTCGAAGAAGGCGAGCACCTGCCAGGGGGGCGGCCGGCCGAGTCGGCGCGCCTGGCCTCACGCGGTCGAGTCGGCGCGCCTGGCCTAGCACTATGGCAGGCGCTCTTGCAGGGCTGCAGAGAGGAGCGGCAGAGGCGGCAGTCGCGGCGGCGCAGCACGCACAAAGGAGAGGACGGCAGCGCCGAGGAGAATCTTGACGAGGAGATCGTCGAACTGCTGCAGGACCAGCTTCCAGAGCGGCGTGCCCTCGTCCTTGTCCAGCTCGTTGGTCCCAAACTCTGCGCGCTTCAGCTCCACCTCTGCGTCGGCGAGGCCCTGCCCCTGGTCAACGCCGTGGCTGGCGAGCACCTGCGGGCGCAGAGGCAGCGTGCGTGTGGGCCGCTGCAGCGGAGGCGCCCAGCAGCGGGACGAGAGCCTGCTCGGTGGGGTAGGCCCACGGCCTCTCCGAAGCCATGATGATGTCTCGACGTGGTGGCAGCGCTGAAACTCTTACGTCGAAGAGAAAGAAAAAGAATTCCGCCGTGAGGATAGACACATGCGCATTTCGGTCGCCGCGTCGCACGTCGAGCCCATCGACATGCGGCTGCACGGCGGCTGGGGCTCGGTCGCCGCCCCTCCGCTCGCCTCGGACGCCGCCCAAGACGACGGCGAGACTCTCTGCTGCGCCGTCTCGGGGGCGGCTGCGGACGGCTCTGGCGATGTCATCGCCCTCGTCGACAGTGCCGAACCCTCACCGTCGGTCGAGGCGCGACGCGCGCTCTGCTTCTCCAAGCCGCGCTCGCTGAGCCACGTCGCCGCCGCCCAGCTCCCAATCCTCGTCCTGACTGCCGCCGCCGCCCTTCACTCGGTCGGCCTCCCGCCGGGCACGCCTTCCATCAGCATGCGTCGCGGCCCTGGCGATGTCATCGCCCTCGTCGAGAGCGCCGGGCCCTCCTCTTTAGATCAAATTGCGTAACTATGTCGCCATTTGATATTGGCAAAAGGAAAAGTGAAGGGGGTTGTGTGTGTTTGTGAGAGTGAGTTGTGGATCTGTGTCATGACTCATGTGGTAGAAGTTTCAAGGGTGTGTTCGTGTCATCCGGGCACCGGGGCCATGGGTGTCGCATGCGCATGGACTGTAAGAGCGCCCCCTCCGCCCCTGGGGCGTGCGGCGTCGCAAAGGGGACGAGAGTGGAAGACAGGCAGGGGAGCCACCATCCGGGATGGTTCAGCGCCCCTTCCATGCGGCGGCCGTCCCTCTTTGCTCTTACATGGTGCGTTGCCACGGCCACCCGCCCGCCGGCTTGAGGTAGTAGAGCCACCCCTGGACCCACGACTTCTCAGTCACCTCCGACTTGAAGAGCTTGGCGACGAACCACATGCCGTAGTCCCACGGGAGCATCGGCGTCGACTGCGTGGCGACGTAGTTCACGATCCAGCCGAGGGGCGTCCCCGCGATGGTCCAGACTGTGGACTGGAACATCGCGTCCACCAGCTGACGCGCGCAGCCGTCCGAGCTCTGCAGCATGCACGCGGTGGCGCCCGCCGGCGCGAGCGCGCCGTCGTGTGGCCAGAAGCGCGTCTGGGTGAAGCCGGGGCAGCCCGTGGTGAGCGACACGCCGGTGTTGCGCAGCTCGTACTTGATGGCCTAGGTGTGCAGGCTTGCGCATCAGTCAAAACCTGCCTGCGCAGAGCGGCGGGGCGACTGCGTGGGCCGGCCTGGCCGAGCGCGAGAACGAAAGCCTTGCTCGAGTTGTACATCGCCTCCGACGGCGCCGGCGCGAAGGAGGCGATCGACGCGATGTTGAGGATGTGGCCGCGTCCCTTCTCGATCATGGGGCGGCCGAAGTGGTGGATGTTGCCCGCGTAGGTGCGCATGTTGAGATTGATCATGTAAGAGTACTTGCCCCAGTTCACCTAATGCTCCTTGTCTTGATCGGCAAAGGGCACGCTCGCGGGTGCACTTGAAGCGGGGCGCGCCTCGTTAAAGATGCCGTAAAAGCCGGCGCCAGCGTTGTTGACGAGAATCGAGACGTCGAGACCCATCTCTTGCACCTGCGCGCGTGTCGCGGGGCACGCGATGCGGCCTCGGGGGCAGCGGCTGCTGGAAGTGGGGGGTAGGGGCCTCTCAGTCTCGCCTTCTTCCAGAGCTGCTCCGGCGAATTCTCGAGTGCCAGGTCCTGCGTCACCACTTTCGCCTGCACGCCGAAGGCGCGGCACTGCTCGGCGCACTCCGTCAGCTTGGACGTGGTGCGCGCCACGAGGATGACGTCGTAGCCGCGCGAGGCCATCTCACGCGCGATCGAGTTGCCGATGCCGTACGAGGCGCCAGTGATGAGGCACCAGCCATCCCCGGGCTGCATGGGAGAGAGGGTCGTGAGAAGAGCGGCGCCCGCCGCCGCCGCAGAGACGTCGGGGAGGCCATGCCGGCAGGGGCGAGGGTCACCTTAACCTCGGCAAAGCTCGGGCGGCCGCAGCAGCAGTAGTAAACCACCCCGTTGGCCATCCACAGAAAGACGCCCATGATGGCCTTGAGGAGCAGGTACAGCACAAACAGCGGCAGCGTGATGAGTGTCACGATCTGGTAGAGCAGCGCAACCGGCGCGCTTGCGTAAATCTCGATGCCGAGGGAGCGGTCGGGCAGAACGGCGACCAGTTTCTCAGCGCTGGCGTCGGGGATTGCGTCCAACTGGCGTTCCAGGCCCCACATCCCCTTCACGGTCGTCGCCTTGGACTCGCCATCTCCCCGGTTTATCCCCGCCCTGGCCCAGTCTGTCTCTGATAAAGGCCCGCCCTCCACGTCAGCCGGCGGGGGCGCGTTGACACGCACGTGGGCCTTCTTGGCCTTGGCGGCCTCGGAGGCACGCTTCCCCGCGATGTACTTGGCCAGCGGCGGCAAGCTTGGCGGCTTCAGGGGAGCCATCTACAATCAACGCGGGAACAACGGCGGGCGGGGGCGGTTTGGCGGGGATCCGATACCAAGGTCAAAGGAGGGTGGAGAACCTTCTCGACTGTCCGTGCCTGGAGCCGTGGAGCCGTGGAGCGGTGCCTGTTTTTGTAAACAAGGGCGGCCGACGACGATGATCCGATTGTCCTTTCGCCCTGGTTTCCCTTGTACCGCCGGGCGCGCCGGGCGCCGCCCTCTGGCCTCCTATTTACTTTTCACTTTATTGCATTTTACGCTTTACGCGTGTCCGTGTGCTCGCGTTCCCGTCGGGCGTCGTCTCTCTCCACGCTATTGGGGACGACGACGATCGACGTCGAGGGCCCGCCGGGCCGAGTATATATCACTAAATAGGCCTTGCCCGCCGTGCCCGTGGAGCGTGGTACTAGTAGATTCTCTCGCCTGGGAATCCGAACCGGCGGCCGGTCTCCGAATCGCGCGGCCAGCGCAGGAACTCGAGGTACTGCATCCCCGTCTCGGAGGCGGCGCTCGCCTCGGCGGGCGGCGTCAGCTTCCCGCTCTCGAGCAGCGCCATCGCCTCGGACAGCGCCTCCGCCGCGCGGTCGTCCGCGCGCCAGACGCGCCTCCCCTCGTGCGGCCGCCTGCCCCACCGCCTCTGCCAGCCACGCGCCGCCGCGAGGGCGCCGTCCTCGCTGAGCGAGAGCAGCGCGGGCGACGCCGCCGAGACATAGGCGCAGCCGAGCGCCTCCCTCACCCAGCCCGGCTCCTCCTCCCGCCCGACCACGTCCACCACTGCAGAGAGGCCTGTCCCGGCCAGCTGCTCGGTAAACGACTCGGCGTGGTAGTTGAAGACGGCGCTCGCGCCCGCACGTTGCAGCGCGTCGGCGCCGCCCTCCGCCGCGGCGACGCACGGGCGGGCGCCGCGAGCCGAGAGCAGCTCGACGAGAAGCTTCGGCAGCCGGCCGGTGGAGCCGGCAATGAGCACCTGCGACGCGCGGCGCGGCGTGAGGCTTGTGCGTGACGGCGTGAGGCTGGTGCGTCGCGGCGGCGTCTATTGACGGGGAGGCGCATCGGCGGCGAGGCGGCGCGCCGTCGCCGGCGAGTCCGATCGCATGCCGATGGAAGGCGTGCCCGGCGGGAGGCCGACCGAGTGAAGGGCGGCGGCGGCAGTCAGGACGAGGATTGGGAGCTGGGCGGCGGCGACGTGGCTCAGCGAGCGCGGCTTGGAGAAGCAGAGCGCGCGTCGCGCCTCGACCGACGGTGAGGGTTCGGCACTGTCGACGAGGGCGATGACATCGCCAGAGCCGTCCGCAGCCGCCCCCGAGACGGCGCAGCAGAGAGTCTCGCCGTCGTCTTGGGCGGCGTCCGAGGCGAGCGGAGGGGCGGCGACCGAGCCCCAGCCGCCGTGCAACCGCATGTCGATGGGCTCGACGTGCGACGCGGCGACCGAAATGCGCATGTGTCTGTGCCGCGGAATTCTTTTTCTTCCTCGACGTAAGAGTTTCAGCGCTGCCACCACGTCGAGACATCATCATGGCTTCGGAGAGGCCGTGGGCCTACCCCACCGAGCAGGCTCTCGTCCCGCTGCTGGGCGCCTCCGCTGCAGCGGCCCACACGCACGCTGCCTCTGCGCCCGCAGGTGCTCGCCAGCCACGGCGTTGACCAGGGGCAGGGCCTCGCCGACGCAGAGGTGGAGCTGAAGCGCGCAGAGTTTGGGACCAACGAGCTGGACAAGGACGAGGGCACGCCGCTCTGGAAGCTGGTCCCACACGCACCCACGCACGCTAGATTAGATTAGATAGAAAAAACGCGAAGAACAGTCAGGCTCGGACTGGACACCAACGCGGTATGGGTGGACGCGAGACAGAAGACGACGACTCGCGCGAGCGACACACAGACACACCAAACCAACTCACAAGACACTCAGCCAGCTGGGCTGCCACACATCCTGAGCACTACGCCACTCAGGGCCCCACGCCCGGACCCTGTCGCCCCCCCCAGCACCCACGGTGCCAAGGGCACAAACAACAGCAGAAACAACACTGACTGAGGGAGGGTGTAGAGGATGTAGAGTGTAGAGCGCTGTCTGTAGAGCTGTAGAGATGTAGAGCGCTGGAGAGCGCTGTAGAGCGCTGTAGAGCTGTAGAGCTCTACATCCGGCGCGGGACAGAGCGATGCAGATGTAGAGCGATGTAGGCGCTCTACAACGTGAAATCTCTACAACAAACTCTACATCATAAGCGGCGAACGAGGCACGGTCGCTCTCCGACATTTTAGGCGCGTTGCACTTGCCAGTGCTGCCCTGGCCTTCTATCTGCCCGCCCAATGGGTGGCAGGTGCCTCTGCTGCTGTGGCATGCCTCACGGCTGCGACTGGCCGGCGCGCCTCGGCGCGTCAGCTCGGCTCGGCGTAGCGATAGTGGCCAGCGCAACTCGCCTGGACTCAACGCTCAGCCAGGAGCTCCCGCACGCGCTGGCGCGAGTCATGGCGCATGCAACGCGCAGCAATGCTCGCCTCGCCTCGCGCAAATGCGACCGTCCTCGCAGCCGACAGTCCACCGCCTGCTAAAGAAGCACTGCGACGAATGCGGCACCGGCGACGCATGGCAGGCTGGTCATGACGCAGTTAAAGGGTGTTGTGTGCCGTCAGAGTGACTCTCTGTGTGTCAGGGATAGTCAGGGCCGTCCATCAGAGCTCCAGTAAGCTCGGAGATACCCCATTAGTGCGGCTCGACCTCTTTGAGTCACTGCCTTCCCGGCGGTTTGGCTGTAGAGCCTCTACAACAAACTCTACAGCAAAATCGCGCTCTACATCGCTCTACAACGCACGCAGTTCGTCACGCGGTGGATGTAGAGCTCTACAGCTCTACAGCGCTCCAGAGCGCTCTACAGCTCTACAGCTCTACAGCGCTCTCACTCTACATCCTCTACACCCTCCCTCAGGAAAATCCCCCCCCCTCTGTGAATAGGCTCCCAACGCCCGCCGCGCGCCGGCTTGTACCGCGGTGCGCGCCGCTCGCGAGCCCGCCAGAGCATGGCCTACTGGGCTCTCGAGGCGTTCGCGGCTAAACGCGCCGTCTCCCGCGCGAGCGAGGCGGTTTCGGTTTTTTACACCCTCCCTCCCCCACCCCCCGCCACCACCACCACCACCACCACCACCACCTACCTACCTTTTGCATAGGGTCTAACCGTGGTGAACAGACCCCCTGTCTGGGTAGGAGCCGGAACCCAGATTATCTAGATAGCGGCAAAGTCTCTCTCCTTTGGATCGCCCCGCTTCGCAGCGGAGATTGCTGGTATATGGCCGCACCGGCCAGGCAGGCCGCCAGAAACGCAATACCCTCGGGCGAGGCGTGCTTGTCCCAGATCAGCCCGTTGGCGGTCACCGTCGCCATTTTCCCCGCCACGCCCAACACTGTGAAGCACGTCGCCGACACGAGCCTCCTAGCCTCGAAGCCGAGGAACGCGACAGCCACGCCGAGAGCGCACGAGATGAGGACGAGAAGAACGACGGCTTGGTTCGAGTCGGCATCCTCCACCGGGCTGGACTTGGAGCAGTCGGCGTGACGCAAGAGAGCCTCTTGCTCACCAGAGAGGAGCCCGATAGCGACCATCGGGGGGATGGAGATAGTGTTGGTGTACAGCGTCGGACCCCACATGCTTCCAAAGCCGAGGTGTGGGCCAACGATATGCTTGCCGTAGGCGGATTCCACTGCTACCACGAGAAAGTAGACTGTGATCCAGGTGTATGCTGTCAACCCTGCCATCAAGGCCCGCGTCGCTCATAACGTATAGCCCACCGCGCCACTGCACATGACGAGCATCGCGAGCCACGAGCGGCAGGATGGGAGCTGGCGGCCCAGAAAGGCGTACTCGAGCAGCGCGACTAGGCACGGCACGCAGGATCGTGCGACGATCAGAGTCTCCACGTTGGACACTTCGAGCACTTTGAAGTTACAGTAGATGGTAGACGTCACAAAACATCGCCACGTACAGGAGGTAATGCCTGGCGCGCTCCCACAGGAAGCGGTCCACCGGAGCTACGCCCTGGACCATCGCAAAGAGCGCCGCCAGCACGGTCGCCAAGAACTGAAGCGTTGATACCATCGACGGCAGCGGCGCATATACAGCTTATGATCACTTTGTTATATACCAAAAGGAGGGCTACACTTTGTTCAGCAGCAGCAGCGCCGCACTGCAAATGCTATACAGGGTGCAGGTGACCACCGCGCTGCGATCGGCATATAGCAGCTCTCGCGGACCGCTGTGGACCCGTCCAGCGCGTCGGCGTTCGCATTCCCCATGCCACCGCGCCGCCGGCACTTGGAGCACTTGGAGTGCAGTCATTAGCCTCACATCCAGGGCCGGGGAGCTGAGAAGCGCACCCAGCGGGCCGGATGATCGGGATCGGGTTGCGGGCAAGAGAGCCCTAGCCCCGGGGGTGCGCGTTCGCAGGGAAAGGGCCTTAAAGTAAACACGGGTCTCCGAGGGTTGGCTCCGCGCTCCGGGTTTCCCCTAGCAGCAGACCGCCCCCTCTACTCGGAGCTATAGTGAACACCAGACATGAACACGACACGCACTCTCACACGACGTCACCGCTCAGGGCCCCTTCGCGCAAGGTCCTCATCCTCACTCCGGAGGAGGTTCCCCTCTCCTCTGAGTTCTTCCTCTTGTTCGCCTTCCCATGGTCTCCGACCGGCGAGTGCAATAAAAAATCCTGAGCACCGCGCGGCCGGGCCCGCTACTCGAGTAGATTAGCGGAAGGACACCTGCCGCCCGATGATTGCCGACCTGCTCGCCGGCTCCATCGTCATGACGCTCGGCGTCGCCGCTGCCTCGCTTGCCACGTTCGCCTCCCTTGTCGGCATACGCCTGCTGCAGCAACAGGCGGCGGCGCCGGCCGATCCTCCCGACAGCACGCCTCGCGGATCGGAGAGCACGCGGCGCTCGTCGTCCTCGTCGGCGGCACCAGATACGCCCTGGCCCGAGCTGGCAGCCTTTGTCGGCAAGGCATACCTCATCCTGCTCGTGATCTGCAAGCTCTACCTCTTGACTGGCCTCGTCGCCTCGCTCGCGGTCCTTCCCGCCACCGCCGTCTGCCGGCGGGACAAGAGCTTCCAGAGCATGCTGGCGCCGCTCGGCTCGCCGCTCGACGGCTTTGTCCTCTTCGTCCTTCTCCCGGCCGCCGCGGTGCCCGCGATGCTGCACTCGGGCCTTGGTGGCGCCGCACTGGCGGGCTGCACCTCTGTCCCGCACCCTGGGCCCTGCCGCCTCTCCACACCTGCGACGCGCGGCACAGGTCTACCTGTTTGGCGGCTTCTTCTGGCGCGCCTGCCCGCACTCCTCCCCCCTCGCGGGCGTCGCAGCGCTCGCCACCCTCTACCTCCTCGCCGACGCCCTCGGCGCCGCTGCGCCGCTGCCGTCACGCGTCGGGCTGCCGCCGCTGGACAGGCATTTGGCTGTGAGCAGGCGCCTTCGAGCCGCTGCTGCACCTCACCTCCTCCGACCTGATCTGGGTGATCGTCGCGTGCGGCGCCGTCTCCGCCTCTCCTCCCCACATCGTGCCTCCGCTGCTCTCGCGCCGGACCCGCCGCAGAGTGAACGGCTCACGCGTGCGCCTCGGGCGCTCAGGTGCTCTCGCTCTTCCCGCTGGTGCTGCTCATGTCGCCGCACACGCGCCGCACGGCAGGCGCCACACTGCGCGACGCGGCTGCGGCGCTCCGCCCCCACGCCGCCGCCGCCGCCGCCAACGCCGCCGCCCTCTCCTCCGCCCTCTCGAGCACCGCCATCGCGGCCAGCTCTGCTGTCGGCGGCGCGGCGTGGCGGGGCGGCGCGGCGGCGGCGGCGGCGGCGGCGGCCTCGTCGCGTCTGGCGTCTGGCGCGGCGGCCGCCGCAGCCCTCCACGGACCAGCCCTCGCATCTGCTGCCCGCGACGCCGCCGCCGCCGCCGCGTCGTTCTGCTCTCGCGCTGTCGAGGCGAAGGCGGCGGACGCGTCTCGTGACAAGTGGGCGGCGTCTCTTCACAGCTCCGAGCTGTGAGCAGGCGGGCGCGGCGCACGGCGGCCCGCTCGTGCTCCGGTGGGGCCCCACCCTCGCGTCGCTGGCGGCAGAGGCGGCGGCGGCCAGCGCTTCGCTCGCCCGCGCCGTCGCCGTCGCCCTCATTCAGCTGGTCCCCTCTTCACGGCCTTCGTCCCAACCGCGCGAGGGTCCCCTCTTCACGCCGCAAGCTGTGAGCAGGTGCCCGCCGCCCTCGTCAAGCTGGTCCCCTCTGCGGAGGCGCCAGCGGTGGTGGTGAGCGAGGCCGCCGCTTCTGGCGGCGGCGGTGGCAGTGGAGACGGGGCGGGCGGCGAGAGCTGTCTCTCGCAGCCGTGCCGGGCCGGTAGCGGCACCGGCACGGAGGACAGAAGAGCAGCAGGTGACTTGGACGATGAACTGTAGCTGGAATTTTCATGGAATCATGCTCTAATCCCGTGCGCGTGGTATCGTAGCGCACCTTCTCTCCTCAGTGTGTGTCTTCAACCTAAAGTCATGTGAATTCTCCAAAGTCATATAGTGTTAAAAAGGTACAGTGACTATGACAGGGATCAGGGTACCGCGGGCGGCCGGGCGGTTGTGCGCATGCTCAAGATCACAAGTAAGTTTGTCGTTCTACCTTTAGCCCGTGCTGGGGGCTGAACTATGCACGGGGCGCCTCTCACTTCTTCTCCTTAGCCTTCGGTTTGAAGGCGCGCATCAGCCCAAGCGCGAGCACCGAGCCGCCGCACATGACGACAAAGAGCGGAAACCGGTCCGCCTTGGCTGGTACGCCGTACGACCTCCACGCTTGCAGCCCAAAGACGGCGCTAAACGCGAGCTGGAGCAACAGGCCGACGTGCACACCGATCATGTACAGCTTACGCGTGCCGCCAACGGTGAGGAGGCCGCAGACACCCAGCGCTGCGCCGCCTCCAGCGCCAGCGTACAGGCTGTGCATGGCTGTCCAGCCGGAGATCTTGGCGCCGTACCAGCCGCATCCGAGGAGGAATAAGCCGTGGCCGGCCAGCACGCAGGCGACAGGAGCTGCATTTGGTACGTCAGCCATTGCTGCCAAGGGGTGGCGTCGAGCGAAGCGAGAGGGCGCACTTCTTCTCCGAGCAGCAGAAGCGCAAGACGGAGGCCCCTCGGTGTTCACAGCCTTGTTATTGAGAAGAAAATACTCACAGCCTTGTTATTGACAAGAAAATACGTCCTATGGCGCTATGCGCTGGTCTGTGAGAGGTTCACAGCGGAGTGGCTGTTCTATACCAGACAGGAGGGCGCACACTGCGTACTAGGTAGAAAAGAATTTCCCCGGAATGCTTACGAACATACCCGTCGGCGTCGTCACAGAACGAGGCAGAGGAGCGCGATGAGTCAGAGGATGAAGCGTCAAGCGACAGCCGACAGGAGAGAGAACGACGAGAGTGGGACGACCGCGAGGTGGCATGAAGGTTGCAGCGAGAAGCGGCGAGAGACTGCGAAGAGAGATAGGAAGAGGCAGACTCCCAAGGGTGGGCGACGGCCATGCTAGCACCTAGCACCACCACACTCCTCTCCTTAAAATCCCTGTGTGGTGGCGGCGTGCCGTGGTCCTCCGCATCCCTCCCTTGTGGCGTCTCTGTTTTCTTTCTTTCTACATACCCGAGGGGTGAACTGACAGCGGGGTTTGCCGGATGAGGAGCGATTTTATAAGTCCTCTCTAGCATAGAAAAAACGAATACCGGCCGCCAAAGGGCCGCTCTTTCCCTCCATTCGGTGTATCATGCACAAGCTCCAGTCAGTCGACCGAGAGGACCGCCTGCAGCGCATCGTTGCAATGCCGTTTGAAGATGGCGTGTCCCGCGCACGCGAGGGCGGCGACGTAGAGTGCCTGTCGCACGTCGCGCTCCGGACCAGACAGCTCCTCTTCCCCTGGGCCAACCAGCGCCGCCAGCTTCTCCGACAGCTCCGTCGGATCCTCGCCGCCAGCGAGGAGGACCGCCTCCAACGCACGGCGCGACCGTTGCAGCGCGTCGCTACCCAGGCCGGACAGGATCCGCGCCTCGTGCTGCTGCCACTTGTGCTTGGCCCGCATCAGCTCGGCCCAGCGCGCATCGGCCCACGCGCCTCGCGGTCGGCTGCTATTTGTGAGCTCGGTGCCGTCGCGCAAGGTGAGCGCGTCGTCGTTGGGTGGCGAGCGCACAACGGCTTCGAAGAGCACGAGGGAGGGCAGCCCGACGATTAGGCTAGGCTGCGCCTCGAGGATGGCGTCCTCAGTCAACAGGCCCTCTGCGAGGCACCGGCGGCCGGAGGCTTCGACGGCAGCAAAGAATGCCCCCCACATCCTCTCGAAAGCTCCGCTCTCCACGCCTGCCTTGGCCGCAAGCCTCCCCACCTCCACACGCCACTCCCCACCGCCGCCGCCGACCCGGCCACCAAAGACTCCGATCACCGCTGGCGGAAACCACGAGACGCACCTCACCTCTGGCGATAGCTCGCGCCGTGCGCCCCGGGCGAGGTCGCCGAACTCGTGTACGGCCTGCGCAGCGAGGTCAGGTCGCAGCAAGATACTGGCATTGGTGACAATGTCGGAGAGCCAGACCACCTGCTTGCATCCGACAGCCGCGCGCGCACTGCTCGAACAGTGAGGCGGCGGTGTGCCACCCGGCGCTTGGCGCCAACGGTCCGCAGCCAGCCACACGCGACGTACCCAGGCCACAGCGCGCACCCGACGAGCTTGACGAGCGCGGAGAGGGCGATGGCAATGGCGAGGCAAGGCACGCCGACCGAAAACCCGAGGGCGAACAGGACCAGCAGCAGAAGTGAGCCAAACGGACCAGCCCTTGACTTCCAGATTGCGCCAAGCGCTTGCGATGAAGCTGAGACAGTGGCTCCGAGGAGCACCAACGGGCTCTTGATCAGCGTGAGGAGGAGGACGACCGGGCCGGTGACGGCGAGGGAGGTGGCGGCGGCAAAGATGGCCAGAAGCATCTCTGTGAACGTGATGTCCTGCGCGCCGTCCTGCGGCTTTCGCCTCTCCCTGGTGCGAAACTCCGCCGCGCTGACGAGTCCCCAGTAGAGAGCGCTGAGGAGTACCACACAGGGAAGCAGCGTGGCAGCTGCTGCGGCCAGCACGCTGAAGGCTACCCAGGCGATGCCGAGGACAATAGAGGAGAGGAGAGGCAGGACAAGCGGACCCAGTCCGCACATGAGGATGGTTGAGAGGGTCTTGCGGGCGGGTCCGACGGCGGCCAGAGTCCAGACCGTCCATACACACGTCGAGATAACGAGCGGCACGCAGAGCATCGCGAGGCCGAGAGAGATGGTGAAGCCGAAGGATGCGAGGTTGCACGCGGCTGCTGGCACGGCCTTTGCAGCTTCGACGACGGTTGAGATGATTGTAGAGAGTGGTGCGGGGCGAAAGGATGCGTTGAGGAGGAAACTCGACGTCGAGAGGAATGACGAGTACGGAAGCATGCCAGCGCCCCTCGCGTACGTGCGCCTCAGCTCAACCACGGACGTACTTCGACACTACGTACGTACTGAGAGAGAGAGCTCTCACGCCGCGCGTAGGGCCCCTAGGGGCCTAGAGAACACAACCCCCTCTCTCTTTTCTCCCAGTAAGCTAAAAGTACGTACGTACTGTCAAAACAGGGACGTACATACATGCAAGTACGACCTTACGCCTCAAATTTTCTCTTCGGCTCGCTCCGCTCGCTTCTGTGCGCAAGAGCCGGTCCTCGCGCCGGATGTCGGCGGCTCCTGGCCCTATCCTGGCCCTAATCTACGCAGAGAACCCAGCCGGGGCGGCCGCCGTAGCCCTCGGCCCAAACGTATCCCTGGCCGTTCACCAGCGGCGCGTTCTCGGCCGCGACCTCCTCGGTCATACCTTCGGTGTCGCAGTGGTCGGTCGTGGTCCCACCGTCGGTCGTCATGCTTGTTAAGCACTTGTTAAGATGTACACAAACAGCGCACCCACGGCGCACCCACCCCACCCTCCCATCGCCGACCTCGAGAGCGCCCCCCCCCCCCACCCACCCACCCACACACAACCACCCGCCGCCGCCGCCGCAGCGCTTCAGACCTCAGCCGCGTTATTGGCGTCGTCGAACTCCTTTGGGTGCTTGTTCCTGAAGTGCCTACGAGACCGCACGAGGTCAGAGGAGTTGGGGGACGTCTCAAACAGGCAATCTGGAAAGGGGTGTGT
Organism: Emiliania huxleyi CCMP1516; assembly: GCF_000372725.1. Taxonomy (NCBI): domain Eukaryota; phylum Haptophyta; order Isochrysidales; family Noelaerhabdaceae; genus Emiliania; species Emiliania huxleyi. The sequence goes on along the minus strand of NW_005200763.1, from coordinate 220,997 downwards.
GTGGGGCCGTCGGCTGGCAGGGGGTTTGCGCACGAGCTCCAAATGTTGCCGTTGTCGGGGAAGGTGAGGATCTTGCCGCACGGGACCACCGTTCCGCGTGGTCCAGCCGTCGGGCAAAGGCAGCGCCACTGCTTCGTACCACCGCCCCCTTTTGGCAGACGCCAAAGGACCACATCTTGCCGGGCGCAGAACCCTTGGGCATCGTGGGTGCGATGTAGTCGTCGGTCTTGCAGCGGGAGGCGGCCCACTGCTCTGCAGTGCAGCCTTTCCACTCCGGCCGGGACTGCTTCCACGGCTGGTACGACGGCATTGCCACCTCGGGGCCGGACGCAGCCGCCTGCGGCGGCGCCGGCGCGCCCGCGGGTAGTGCCGCTGTCCGCAGCCGTCTGCCGCCTCGCCCGCGCCGGCGGCCGCGGGCGCCGCTGCATCGGCGGGCGGAAAGTACGCGTGCATGGTGCAGCGCCGCTGGCGACGGCGAAGGAGGCGGAGCGTGTCTTTGCCACAGCCAATAAGAACGTGCGAGTACGGTCTTGTTTTGGGCAAAACAAGAACGTGATTGCATCACTCGCTAAGGACGGGTGGGCGACGGCTAACACCACACTTCTCCCCTAAAATCCCTGTGTGGTGGCGGCGTACCGTCCTCCCATCCCTCCCTTGGGTTGCCTGTTTTCTTTCTTTCTTTCTGAAAACAAGGCCTTCCCCAGGGTAAGTACCTACGGATTTGTGAAAATTTTCTTCGCGCGCTTACGCGCGCGACTAGTTACGCCCTACGGGCGTGTGGCCTGCGGCCACTAAGGTTGCCAAGCTCTGGTAGCGACGCCTCCGCCAAACACGAGGTACGCAACGCCCGCTGCGTTTCCGACGAATGCTGGTGCGATCGGGCACTGTCGCCACTCGCGGCGCCACCATCGCCTTTGCCGTGCGCGGTGCGACTGCGGGTATCCCCGTCCTGCTGATTGCGCCCGGCGGCATGCGCTCCTCCATTGGGATGTGGCGCGCACAGCCGTGGGACGCGTGGAGCCGCCTCGGCGACGAGGACTTCACCGTGGTCGCCATGGATCAGCGGAACGCAGGAGACTCCTCCGGGCCGGTGGACGCAGCGGCCGGCTGGGACGCGTTCGCCGAGGACCAGATTGCCGTGCTCGACCACCTCGGGATCGGTCGCTGCTTGCTCATCGGCCAGTGTATCGGTCAGTCTCAGTCAGTCTCAGTCAGTCTCTCACGCACGCCGCTGCACACACCACCCGGCTCTTCCGGCTGCGGATATAGACCTCGCCTCCATCTCGGCCAAAACTCGGCACTGGCCTCGTGCGCAGGGCCGTCGTACATCTTTCGGCTGCTGCGTCACTCGCCGGAGCGCTTCAGCGGCGCGCTGATGCTGCAGCCCATCGGCGTGGCGGAGCACACGACGGAGGCAGGCGGGTGGGAGGGCACCAACGCCGCCTCCACGCGCGACTGGTTCGGTGCGTGGGCGCAGGAGATGTGCTCCGCCGGCCGCGCGACCGACGCCGAGCTGCAGCGGCTGCACGGAGCGATGTTCGAGAGCGGCACCGAAAAGTTCGTCTTTTCCGCGTCGCGCGAGGAGGTCTCCGCGGTGCAGACGCCGCTGCTCGTGACCGCCGGCCACGGCCGTCGACCGCCCAGCTCACGTAGCTGTAGCAGCGCCTCTTCACGCGCGGCTCTCTTGTGCACAGGGAAAGACATCTACCACCCCGCCGAGGTGGCGAGGGAGGTGCGCGCGGCCGCTGCGGCGGGCAGCACCTCTCCCGTTCTGTGGCGCCTCGCGCCCACGGCGACTCTTGTCAACATCAGGTGGCGCGCCTTGCACCGAACTCTGAGCTGCTCGAGCGGTGGCGCGACGGCGACTTCTCGGAGGCCGTGGCGGCGCGCTTCATCGCCTTCCTTCGCCGGCACGCGCCGCCGCCGGAGACGCGCTGGGCCTCACTCGAGCCTTGATTGTGTGGCTGCATCGCCACATGCTCACTGTCGACTTCTCTCTTGAGCCGTGTGACTACAATCCCAAAACGGACGCCAAAGAGCCACGCGCGCCCTCGCGCTGCGCGCCTGCCCCGACCCGTGCGCGTTCTCTAGAGTGCAGCTGCTCAATGAGACTCGAGAGTATAATTATTTATCAATAATTGACATCCCCACAAACGCGCAAGATATTTTTGTGTACGCGCGCGCCTCCGCATCGCGCATGCACGCGTCACGCCAGTGCTCCTCATCAACATGTCTCCCCCGGTGCTCGAAGAGACAAGAGTCGGTAGTCGCCCGCCTTTGCCCTTTGTTCACTCTATCCGCGACCGATTAGCTCTGCTGGCGGGGCCTCCCGCCTCAGCTTCCACCCCGGTAATATTGGCTGGCTCCGTGGCCTCCTCACCGGAGGCGCAGTGGTGAGTTGCTTCTCACCCCCCGGGTCCCGAGTTGGCAGATCCCGAGACTCGCGCTTGGCGTCCAACGCTGCGCGGGCGGTGCCGCTGCCGCTGCCCCCGCTTCGCGGAGCCTCGCTCAGCAGCAGCGCGGGGTCCCCCGGCGGCCACTCGCTGGGCTGCTTGTCTGACGGTGGGTTCAAGTAGCGGGTGGAGGTGAGGTAGTCGTGCGGAAACAGGTAGAGCGGCAGCTTTGCGTTGAGGAGCGTCGCCATAGTCTCGTGTGGCCCTAGCGTGAGCCGCGAGAAGAACTTGACCAGCGGGAGTGGTGCGGGCTTTCCGCCAGAGAGGACGAGATCGGTCCGCTCTTTGACCACTTGCAGCCCGTCCTCACGGTCCTTTTGATCCATCGGCTCGGTGCGGCTGCCGAGGTGCGGGATCCCGTGCATGAAGTGCACAATTGGAGCACTCGGCCGCACAAACTGAGGCGGCGCGGCGGCCGTCTGAAGCGCGCCGTACGGCAGGAGCTTGGCGTGCCTCCAAAGCGCGCTCGCGTTGCGGTGCCACAGCTCTCCGATACAGCCCTGCTCCCACGGGAAGCGCATGAGCAGCTTGAGGCATATCGGCGCGTCCTTGCTCGTCTCGGGCCGGCTGGCGTTGAGGCTGATAAACCAGCGCAGCCAAGCGCGCGCGTAGGGCGTGTTGCGGACGACCATGACTCCCGTATTGACGAAGAGGTCGGACGGACGATCGCCGGAGAGCAGGATGTCGGGGCCTCGCCCGCCACCCACAATGCCGTGTGCCTCGAGCTGCGCCGCAAGCGCGTCGCCGTTCTCATGCAGGAAGACTGCGTCAGCATCGAGCCACAGCACAGCGGCCACAGGTGTGCCTTGCACTCCGCCCTCGAGAGTGCGCAGCATCAGGCTCAGCCGCTGCCACGATGGGCGGCGATCCGGACTGTAGACGACATCACTCGAGACGAATGCAAAGCCGTGCCGTTCCGCGTACCTGCGGTTGATGTCGGCGGCGATGCCGGCAGAGCTCGCGATGGCTGTGTCGTACCACATGCAGATTGCTAGGTGATAGGCACTCGACTGCGTGAAGGGCAGGTCCGGCAGCAACGGCATTTTAAAGGGGAGGTGTGAGCTGTGGTGAGCGGTCGGCCCGCAGGGCGAGGTAGCACGGCTCGACGCGAAAGTTGTGCGTGTCTTCAGCGTATTTTCACATTTGTCGACATTTTGGTGTGACACTGTTTCGCCTCCTTCTTCCTTCTTCTCACTGACTAGAAGGAAAGAAAGAAAGAAAGAAAACACACAACCCAAGGGAGGGATGGGAGAACGGCACGCTGACTAGAAGGGTCTTAGGTCCGGGTTCTTTCGTTTTTCTTTTCCCTTCCCGACCTTCGCTAGAAACCACTCCCCAGATATGCTCTCGCTGCTCGCCGCCTCGCCGTCGGTCGTCGTCTCGCCGGTCGGCGCCTCGCGCCTGGCCGTTGGCCCAGTCCGCGTCGGCCAGCCCGCCTGCCTTGCCTCGGATGACCTCTCGCTCTCTCGCCGCGAGGTCGTCGCGGCGGCGGCCGGGCTCTCGGCGCTACTTCCGGCGGCGCAGGCGCGGGCAGAGTCTACGCTGGTGACGCGGCAGCAGGCGTACACGCGGTATGTGCCGCGTGTGGAGCGCGGGCGCGACTACTGGGCGGGAGGCCTGCGCAAGCAGGTGAGCAGTGGCGACTGGGCCGCGATCCAGGCGGCGCTCGAGAAGAAGGGTGTGCTCTCTCACTGCCTCAGTGCCGGCTCTCCTCACTGAAGCTCTCCTCACTGCCGCCTCTCTCTGCCCACTGCCGCAGTCCTCCTCTCCGCTGCACCCCTGCCTGCATTCCTTCCCCCGCACGGCTCCGACCTCGCCTCCGCTGCCCTCGCCTCCGCTGCCTTCACCTCCACTGCCCTCACCTCCGGCCCTCACCTCCAAAGGTCCGATTGACCGGCTGTTCGGCCCGCTCGAGCTGTGGTCGTCCTCCTTCTCGTCGAAGACGATCTCGCCGAAGACGCTCGCGATGAACGACGCCATCGACGAGCTGCGCGAGGTGAAGCCGCACACGCAACTCCTCTCCCTTCCCACTCTTCCTCTCCCTCCCTCCCTCCCTCCCTCTCCTCTCTGCCGGTCTCGGGAGGTGGGGGTGCGGGGCACAGCGCGGCTCCTGTCCCTCACTTTGCCCGACCTCCTCAGGCGTGCCGTGACCTGCGCTCCGCCGCGAGCGGCAAGGAGGGCAGCGGCGGCTTCTTTGGCTTTGGTGGGCCAAAGGTGTGCTGCGCCGCCCTCCGTCACCACCGCCGCCCGCCGCTGCGCGCACCGCTCCCACCGCCGCCAGCCGCTCCTGCCTCCTGGCCTCGCCGCTCGACCCTTCCGCGACATGTCCTGGCCTCACCACAGGCGATGGACGACGGCAAGCGGCGCAAGATCGCGCAGGACGCGTACGCCAAGGGCAAGGACGCCATCAATAAGTACATCGAGCTGGGCAACGACGGCCTCGGCCTCAACTTCACGCCGATCGACCAGATGGACTGAGCCTACCTTCCGCAGGGGCTGCCGCCGGCTCGCCACCTCGGGGCCGTGCACTGCTGTCCGTTATCCCGCGCTTGGCCGGCCGCGCCTCTCTTCTGGCCGTCCTCGCCTCGCTGCGCTGTTTGCACCGGCCGCGCGCTCTCGTGTTTTCGTGGCGCAGGGTGAGAGAGGGTTTCGCTTTTCGGTCGATCGGGCTGAGGAGCGTTCTTGTGAGGCACGAGGGAGACATTGACACATGTAAAACGAAAAAAGCGCTAAAAAACGAAGAAGCGCGGACCGACGACCTCCCGGCCGCTGGCGGTGAAACTCTGCCCGAGGCGTATCCGAAAAGCCCAAACAACAAAAACATTTAATAAAACGCAAACACACACCTCACACTTCGAGTCCCCGAGATTCCCCGCGCGCCCCCGGCCGCGCGGCCGCCGGCCCCGCCCTCTGGTGCGCCGTCTCTCCTCGCGCGCGTCTCGACGCGGGTCCCCGCGAGGGCTGGCAACCGCTGTGAAACACCCACACACCCAACGCTGTATACTCCGGCGATCTGCTCAGCGCGCTGCACACACAGCGCATAGCATGACACAGGAGAGATCGAGGGGGGGTTTGTCTTCCGTCCAGGAGGGCTCATCGTTATGGCCGGTCTGGCACACCGCTCTCTCAAAGTGTGGTGACGCTGACACTGTCACCGTGATCGCGGCATCACGGCGGAAGGTGGGCCAAAGGCGAGCGTGACTGCCAGGATGTCTGGACGCCCGTCGTATACTCTGATCTGTTCTTGGGCCCCAGTCGCTCAGCCCCCGCTGCCGCCATCTCTCGAATGCATGCTGTCCGCGACTCGGGGCCTGGCTCCACGAAGCACGATCCCCGTGTACCGCCGCGCCAGGACTAGCGCTGCTTCGCCAGGCTAGGGAGGCGGTGCCGCTGAAGGCACATGGCCCCGCCTAACCCATCCTCGCGGCGCCAAACGTTGCAGCAGGCAGTCAATAAAAGCTGTGCACCAAGGCAAGCCAGGACGACGAGCAGGAAGACGAGCTGGTAGAGGACGAGGAACTGGCTGAGTCGAGTGCTATCCGCAAGGAGCGTAAGGGCCGAGTCGAGCCAGTGCTCTGAGGAGGCGATCATGGCCATATTTGGAACGTGCCAGGGACGTGCGTCCTCGTGTGCGTCCTTGCGGCGTGTCAGATAGATATTCAGTGTACTTTTAGCTTACTGGGAGAAAAGGGAGAGGCAGGCGCGATTTCTAGGCCCTTGGGGGCCCTACCACTCAGCGCAGTCGGCCTCTCTCAGTGTATGTAGCTCTTACGTACATTCCCGGAGGAGGACTGCTGACGGGGTTTGCGATGATATTAAGAGAGAAGGTTACAACGAAACTCCAGGATAGAAAACTCTGGCGGGCGGCTGTCGTCCTTTCTCGTGCGCGCAAAGAAATAAATGGAAGATCCAACGGGCCGCAAAGAAAGAAAGAAAACGCAGGCTAACGGCCCCCACATGCTGCCGCCACTCACCCACAACCACATTCCGCCACCACCATCGACGTGCCAAGCAGCACATGGATCAATTGCGACTCGCCGCTTTCCTCACCGTCTTTCGATATTGCTCGCACACCCACTCGTGCGCGCTCTTACACATAGGGAGGGGCCAGAAAGAAAGAAAGAAAACGGACAACCCAAGGGAGGGATGGGAGGACGGCACGCCGCCACCACACAGGGATTTTAAGGAGAGGGGTGTGGTGCGCTAGCCGTCGCCCACCCTTGGGCGTCCGCCTCTTCCTATCTCTCTTCGCAGTCTCTCGCAGATTCTCGCTGCGACCTTCATGCCACCTCGCGGTCGCCCCCTTCTCGTCGTTCTCTCCCTTGTCTCTTCTTCTTCTGTCGCGTCGCTCTCCTCTGCTTCGTTCTGCGGCGCCGCCGCCTCCTGCCTAATAAATAAATAAACAAAGTGCAATGGAAAATCCAAAATCCAAATCGCAAACATAGAAACCCAAACACACACAGCCACGTGGCATAGGAGAGCAGGAGGTGAAAGGAGGTCAGCACAAGTCCAAGGACGCACGAGCGAGAAGCACAGCAGAGCAGACAGATGACGATCACCACCCAGCACACGACCGCCAACTCTCCGGCGCAGGCCGCGAAAAACCGAGTCCGGGGGCCGACGGTCGCGGCGCGCTGGCGCGGCGCAGTGGACGCAGCCCGGTTCGCAGCTTCGCGAGCTACGGGGGCGGCCACGGCACGGCCCGGTGGCCGCCCCCGCAATGAGGCCAAGCGGTGGGCATCCGGCAAAAGCCGCAAGACGGGATTCGCGAAGGCGCGGGCCACCTTCTGCGGCGGAGGCCGCGGTAGCGCGGCGGCTGCGGAGAGGCACGACAGCATGATGACAAAAGCACGCTGGCGGGGCACCGAGGCAATCGCAAGGGAGACCCCAGCGGGCTCTTTGTCGGTCGCATCGATGCCGCAACGCAAGGACTACACAAACGACGCCGAGCACCACGGCAAGTTCCAGGTGTGGCTCCAGGCAGGCAGCTTCGAAGGCAAGGCGCGTGATGGTGCGGCGGTGCGGGCAGAGCACGCCGCTCCCTTAGGCTCACACGTGTGGTTGTCTTTATAGGAGCGGCAGCAGCGGGTGAGCGCGCAGTACGAGAAGCGGGTGCTGGGCTTCGATGCGTGGCTTCAAAAGCAGGGGTATCCGTCCTTCTGCAAGGTGGTGATGGAAAACGGCCTCGCCAAGCTGGAGATCATTGTTGATGCGGTCACCGGGCTTCCGCGTGTGTTTGCGGTGGAGGCGTGGATTGAGTTCTGCATCGGCATGATGACCGGCGATGTGGAGAAGGGCGGATGCAGGGAGCTGCGAGCTAACACGGAGCTGTACGCCACGGCGCTCCATGGCCGCTCGCAGGCGGAGGTCCAGATGCCGCTCGAGAAGAAGGGGAAGTTTGGGTGGGGGCCATACAAAGACGATCCCTTCAAGCTGCAGAAATAAACAAAGTGCAGCAGAAAATCCAAAATCCAAATCGCAAACATAGAAACCCAAACACACACAGCCACGTGGCATAGGAGAGCAGGAGGTGAAAGGAGGTTAGCCAAGTTCCAAGCACAAGGACGCACGAGCGAGAAATATAACGGACATCCCAAGCTAGGGCTGGGTCGAGGACAGACACGTCCCCACCTTTGCAGGATTTTGCAAAAGCGACGGGGCAGGGCGCATCGCCGCGCGGATAGGGCTGGCTCTTCGGCCCGGTGGGGGGCGGGTAGGCTCTGTGTAGCGACGCTTCTTGCGCGCGAATACTACTCGCATAATGTAGGTAAACCATAAAAGTAGATTTGAATACGCCCACGTAAGGCTTCGTGAGTGGTTGGGGTGGCCTCAAGCATCCCCAAGGGAGCCTCTGCGGTGCCACATAAGCAGCTTAGAATAAATAGAGCAGACAACGACCTTGCCAACAATATACATGTAGTACCTAAAACCCCTGGTAAAAAAAAGAAAGAAAGAAAACGGACAACCCAAGGGAGGGATGGGAGGACGGCACGCCGCCAGAAAGAAAGAAAGAGAACACACAACCCAAGGGAGGGATGGGAGAACGGCACGCCGCCACCACACAGGGAATAAATAAAACGCGCACGCCAAACGAGGGGTGGGAGAAGGACAGGGTCCCCACCTGCACACGAGCAGGATCTTGTAAGGACGATCAGGGACACAGGGGAACGGGAGCGGGGAGCGCATCGCGACACGGAGGGGGGCTGGATAAATAAAACGGGCACGCCAAACGAGGGGTGGGAGAAGGGAGAAGGACAGGGTCCCCACCTGCACGAGCAGGATCTTGTAAGGACGATCAGGGACACAGGGGAACGGGAGCGGGGAGCGCATCGCGACACGGAGGGGGGCTGGGCAGGGTTCACCCACACGACAGGGATAGGACAGGTTGCACCCGGCGGCACGGGGGCAGGCGCGGGCCTCCTACTGGTTGAACAAATAAAACGGTCAAACAGAGAAGAAGATGAGTACTGAGAAATAAATAAACAAAGTGCAGTAGAAAATCCAAAATCCAAATCGCAAACATAGAAACCCAAACACACACAGCCACGTGGCACATAGCACATAGGAGAGCAAGGAGGTGCAAGAATAAATAAAACGGGCACCTCTGCTAGGAGATGGCTGATGGGTAAAAAGGAGCAGAAATTGTCGGTGTATGTGCAGGGTTCTTTGTAGGGATGGTCGGCGACTGTTCTTTGTAGGGATGGAATAAATAAAAACGGACACCTCTCTACTGTGAGGTGGGTTAGGGTAAAAAAGAACCAGCAAACACCGCAACAGGTCCCCGCCCTTGCGATCTTAAATAAATAATAAACAAAGAGTTGGACAAATACCAAATTCCAAATCGCAAACATAGAAACCCAAACACAGGCGGCGACGTGGCATACGAGCAATAAATAAAACGGGCACGCCAAACGAGGGGTGGGAGAAGGACAGGGTCCCCACCTGCACGAGCAGGATCTTGTAAGGACGATCAGGGACACAGGGGAACGGGAGCGGGGAGCGCATCGCGACACGGAGGGGGGCTGGGCAGGGTTCACCCACACGACAGGGTCCCAGGGATTCCTCTCTCGTATAGGACAGGTTGCACCCGGCGGCACGGGGGCAGGCGCGGGCCTCCTACTGGTTGCGCTCTCCTAGTTCTCACCTGCTCCTGACAAGGGACAGCGACAGGCTCGCAGCACGGTGGACTCCCTATTCCACTGGCGATCTCTCTCGACTAGCGACCTTCCTCCGGCTTCTCACCAGCAGTCTCTCACTACCACGGGCACACTGACAGAGGCGGCCAAAAGGCTCACGTGGGTGGCAGGGCGGTGATAGGAGTCTCCCACTCTGTGGGCTTCGCTAGAGGTGCGGCCCCTGCGCGTGTCCTCGCCCTGCGGGCGCTGTGCGAGCCGCCCTGAACGACCACAATGTTGAGCGCGCTCGAGCACCGAAGCACCGCGAGCGCCGGCGAGCACCACCGCCCCGCGCCTTGGCGTGGGTCGGTAGTACACGATGCGGCGCCCAGCAGCTCTATCATGCGTCGCACCCGCAGTGGCCGAGCCGACCGCCGCTCGAACTGGCGCCGAGTGGCTCCCAGATCGAGCGCGGCAGGCTCAGTCGCACCGTCGCGGGGCGAACGCGAACCGAGCCGTCGCCGTTCGCCGCAGCCGCCAGCCGCCAGCCGTCAGCCGTACAGCCGTACAGCCTTCAGCCGTCAGCTCGCAGTCGCCGTCGCTGCCGCCGCCGCAGCAGCAGTGAGCGAGCTCCTGCGTCGTGTTGCCGACGCAGTGTGGACGCGCGCCGCCCAGCGGCGAGCGAGCGTGCTCGGAGTTGGGTCGGCGCGCGCGCGGGCGGGCGGCGCCTGTAAACAGACAGCCTGCCCGCCCACTCGTTCAAACCTGCCTCCCTTGCTCTCGCCGTGGGATTCGAATTCTTTCGCCGAGACTTAGCTGTCCCAGCGCTGCTGCTTCTAGCCCACGGGCTTGCGAACTCCGCTCCGCCATGGGCGACTTCCACGACGTAGAGGCTACCGACGGCGTGCGCTTCTCGTGGAACGTGTGGCCGAGCTCACGCCTCGAGGCGACGCGCATCGTGGTGCCCCTTGGCTGCCTGTACACACCGCTGAAGGCGCGGGCCGCCTGTGAAACCTCCTCCCTCCCGGCCAATGCCACCAGCTCGCCGCGATCGCCGCTGGCCTCTTCCCACATCGCCTGCCATCGTCTCCGTCGCCCTCACCGCCGCTCTCACCGCCGCCCGCCCGTGCCGCCGCCACCGCTGCCGTCGCCACCACCAGGCGATTGAGGGCCTCCCGCTGCTGCCGTACGAGCCGGTGATGTGCAAGGGGACGTGCCCCGCGATGCTCAACCCGTATTGCCGCATCGACTTCAAGGCCAAGATCTGGGTCTGTCCCTTTTGCTTCCAGCGGTGCGTGAGCAGCCTGCACTCTCTCCCACTCGCAGCGGGATGGGGTGGAGGGAGATGGTCGTGTGCCGTCTTCCCCCGATCCGACGGCACCGTGGCGCCTCTCTCTGCCGGCTGCCCTCGGAGCGCCCGTGTGCGCAGCCCCCCCCCCCCCCCCTCCGCCCCTCAGCCCCTCCCCTCCCCCGCAGTACACCACCATCGAGTATGCGCTCCCCCGTGCGCCCGCCGGCCCGCCCGTCTTCCTCTGGGTCGTCGACACCTGCCTCGAGGAGTCAGAGCTGCAGGCACGTACAGCCGAGAGGCAGCCGAGAGGCAGCCGAGAGGCAGCCGAGAGGCAGCCGAGAGGCAGCCAGCGCCGCCCACCTCGCAGCGCCGCGAGCCGCAGGCGCTCAAGGACTCGCTCGAGCAAGTGCTGCAGCTGCTAGCCTCCGCGGCGCCGACGGCGCTCATCGGCCTCATCACCTTCGGCACCGTCGTCCAAGTCCACGAGCTCGGCTTCGAGCACTGCTCCAAGTGCGACACGTCGCAGGCACAGACCCGGCAGCCTCCAGTCCTCTTCCCACCGCGCGCGCCGCTGCTGCGCAGGTGCTACACCTTCAAGGGGACTAAGGACCCGGCCCCGGCCCAGCTCGCCGAGCAGCTGGGCGCCCCGCCGCACCCCGCCGCACACCTGCCCGCCGCCTTCCCCACGGCCCCGTGCCCGACCCCGACCCTTACCCCGTGCCGCGCAGGCATCTCCGCGGGAGGTGCAGGCCGCGGCGGCAGGGCGGCGGGGCAGGGCGGCCCCGCGGACGCCCGCTCTGCGTCGGCCCGCTTCCTGCTGCCCATCTCGGAGGCGGAGTTCGCAATCTCAAACGTCCTCTCCGAGCTGCGGCGAGACCCGTGGCCGGTCCGCCACGACCCGCCAACCCGCGCCGCCTGCTCGAGCAGCCTGCTCGAGCAGCCGCGGCAGTCAAGCCTCGCGCCGCCTCGTGCGCAGGTGCCCTCCGATTCGCGGCCGCAGCGCTGCACCGGCGCCGCCGCGTCGATCGCCGTCTCGTTGCTAGAGCTCGCCTTCCCAAACACGGGCGCGCGAGACGCGGCGCTGCTGCACCGGCGGCGAAGGTCGGCCGCCGTTCACAGCTGTCCGTCCGTGAGCTAGGCGCGCGCGTGATGCTCTTCACGGGCGGACCGTGCACCATCGGGCCGGGGCAGACGGTGGGTCGGCCTGCCGCGCGGGCGGTCCGTGAGGGGCCGGCGTGAGGAGGGGGGTGTGAGCAGGTTGGCTGCCCGCTGGCCGAGCCGATCCGGTCGCACCACGACATCGAGAAGGAGACGGGCAGCGTCGACCTCTGAACGAGGGCGGGGTCCGTGCTCGACCCTTCCCAGACCCTGCGCTCAAGCCTGCCTGCAGGCAACGTCAAGCACATGAAGAAGGCGCTCAAGCACTACGCCGGAGTGGCGCAGCGCGCCTCAAAGGCCCGCCACATCTCCCCATGTCTCCCCATGTCTCCCCATGTCTCCCCATATCTCCGCCTCAAAATGCCCGCCACACGCCCTCGACCGCCTCGTGAGCGGTGACCTGCCGAGGACTGACTCACGACGGCTCGCCCCACCCCAAGGTTGGGCATGTCTTCGACATCTTCGCCTGCGCGCTCGACCAGGCGGGGGGCGGCGGAGGTCGCCAAGGCGAGAGCCGCTCTCTTCACAGCGGGGTTGCGGTGCGGACAGGTCGGCGTGGCGGAGATGCGGGCCGTGGTCGAGCGGACGGGCGGGTACACGGTCATGTCCGAGTCCTTCACCGGCGAGAGCTCTCAAGCAGCGCTCTCGCTGCAGCCTGCTCTTGCCACTCCCTGAGCTGCCTCTGGCCCCCCGCCTAGGCAACATCTTCAAGCAGTCGCTCTCGCAGGTCTTCGCGCGCGACGCGTCGGGCACGGCGCTGCGGATGGCTTTCGGAGGCGGTCCTGAGACGGGGCTGTGTCTCCGGCGGGTGAGCCGCCTTCACACCGGCTGCTGCTGCGAGCAGGCACGGTCGAGGTGCTCACCTCGAACGAGTTCAAGGTGTGCGGCGCCATCGGCAACTGCGCTTCGCTCGGCAAAAAGTCGAACAACGTCGGCGAGACGTAGCCGGGAGATCGCCGAGAGACCGCCGAGAGATGGCTCTCGGCGCGGAGAGGCGGAGGGCGGGGCTGAGTGGCGCGATCTCGGCGCGATCTCGGCGCGATCTCGGCGCGATCTCGGCGCTGCGCCTCGAGCAGGCGAGACGGAGATCGGGCTCGGCAACACGAATGCGTGGAGCGTGGGCGGGCTCGACGAGGACACCACGCTCGCCCTCTACTTCGAGATGGCGGCGCAGAGCGGAGGGCAGCAGCAGCAGCAGGCGGGCGGGCAGCGCTACCTGCAGCTGCTCACCTCGTACCAGCACTCGTCGGGCCAGTACCGGCTGCGCGTCACCACGCTGGCGCGGCCTTGGGCCGAGGCGGCGCAGGCGGGCGAGATGGCGCGCGGCTTCGACCAGGAGGCCGCGGCGGTGCTGATGGCGCGCATCGCTTCGCACAAGACGCAGACGGAGGAGGCGCGGTCACTGCTCCGCTGGATCGACCCGCACCGGCTGGCGGATCTCTCAGGATGGAGCGCCGACCTCCTCAGGCGTTCGACATCCTTCGCTGGATCGACCGCATGCTGATCCGGCTGGTTGGCAAGTTTGCGGACTACCGCAAGGACGACCCCGCCTCGTTCCGCCTCTCGTCCGCTTTCTCCATCTACCCGCAGTTCATGTTCCACTTGCGCCGCTCGCAGTTCCTGCAGGCCCAGCGACCACGCACCTCCACCTCGGCTACACCGCGGCTCCACCTCGGTCCCACCTCGGCTCCACTCCGCCTCCACTTCGCCTCCACTTCAACGCCACTTCGGCTCCACTTCAACGCCACTTCGCCTCCACTTCAACGCCACTTCGGCTCTAGGTCTTTGGCAACTCGCCTGACGAGACCACGTACTACCGCCTCATCTTTGCGCGCGAAAACACGACCAATTCGCTCATCATGATCCAGCCCACGCTGCTCGCCTACTCCTTCGAGGGCGAGATGCCGCCGAGATGCCGCCGAGATGCCGCCGAGATGCCGCCGAGATGCAGCCGAGATGCAGCCGAGATGCAGCCGAGACGCAGATTCGCCCGAGGGGCCCGACCGCCCCCATGCCCGCGTGTGCCCCTCGCCGCGCCCCTCGGCCGTGAGCAGTCCCTCCCCGGGCCCGGTGCCGCCACAGGCCCGCCCGTGCCCGTGCTGCTCGACGTCACCTCCATCGCCCCCGACCGCATCCTGCTGCTCGACACCTTCTTCCACGTCATCGTCTACCACGGCGAGACGATCTCCGCGTGGCGCAAGCAGGGCTACCACGAGACCGCAGAGCACCAGAACTTCCGCGAGCTCCTCTCGGCGCCCAAGGAGGACGCGGCCGAGCTGCTGCAGCAGCGCTTCCCCGTGCCGATGTACATCGAGTGCGACCAGTACGGCTCGCAGGCCCGCTTCCTGCTCGCGAAGCTCAACCCGTCGGTCACGCACAACTCGTCGCAGTCGGGTGAGCATGCAGCCGAGACACCGCCGAGAAGCAGCCGGGACGCAACCCAGACACAGCCGCGCACAGCCCGTCGCAGCCCGGTCCCGCCCCTCGCTCGACTCCGTCTCCTTCCCGGAGCGGGGTGTGTGAAGTCCGCCTCTTGACGCGCACACCCGTGAGCACCCGTGAGCAGGCGCCGCCTCGTCCGACTTCCTCTTCACTGACGACGTCTCGTTCCAAGTCTTCACGCGCCCTCTCCCGCGACCCGCGCCGAGCTGCCCCTCTTCACACCTCTGGCCGCGAGTAGGTGTTCATGGACCATCTCAAGCGACTGGCCGTCGAGTCAAAGTGATGCGCTGCTCCCCCTCTCTCCCCATCCCTCTCTTGGCGGGCGCGGCCGGCCGTGCAGACCACAGTCAGCACACTTGGGCGAGCCGGGTCGTTGGCTCGCTCGTGCTCGAACTAGCTCTTACTTAGAGGCGTGGCCGTGGGCGCCCATGTCGTCGCTTGTCGGTGGTGGCACGCGCGCATGTGCCGCGTCCAGGCCTTTCACGTTGTTTTGTTTTTTCGACACGTGATCATATCTCTCCGCCATCATCTCGCGCCACATCAGATATCACACAAGCGTGTCTCTCTCTCTCATCTGAGATCACATCTGCCACGACAGGTGGCTCAATATGTCTCACTCCGTCGAGTGTAATGCTCACGCGCCGCTCAAAACACAAACGGCGCCGCCACAGCCGGCAAATAAAGACAAGCGCAAGGGCGGTGCGGGCGGTGCGGCCTCGCCACAGCGCTGCGCCATCAGAGAAGCGGCGCTCAGAGGAGGCGCCACCACAACAGCGGCGCGGCGAGGGTGGCGAGCAGGGTGCAGAGCAGCGCGCCCCAGGCGAAGAGCAAGCGCCGTGCCGTCGCCTGCGAGGTGAGGAGAGGGCGATCTCAGCGGCGGGAGATGCAGCCGGCGGTGCTAGCCGAAGTGGAGCCGAGGTGGAGGTGCTAGCCGGCCGTGCTAGCCGAGGTCGAGCCGACTTGGAGTCGCCTGGGCGGCGGTGCAAGGCTCGCCCGAGGGCCACTCGTGGAGGAAGTAGGTGGCGTAGATCTGGCAGAGCCCGTACGCCATGCGAGCCACGTCGGTCAGGCGCAGCTTCGAGCCGGCGACGTCGACCCACTCGTGCAGCGGGAACCTGCTCAGGGCGCGGAGCTGTGAGGCCGCCGTCACCTCACGGAGGCGGCGGCGGCCGAAACGCACTCGAAGATGCTGTGCTCGAAGGACGGCGTCTCGGCTGCCGCCTCGGTGCCGCCTCCGAGCAGCGCCTCGCCGCTGGCGGCGGCGGCGGGCGTGGCGGCGGCGGGGCCGGCGGCAGT
Source organism: Emiliania huxleyi CCMP1516 (assembly GCF_000372725.1). NCBI lineage: Eukaryota > Haptophyta > Isochrysidales > Noelaerhabdaceae > Emiliania > Emiliania huxleyi. The sequence goes on along the minus strand of NW_005200763.1, from coordinate 205,242 downwards.
CAGGACCTGCTCACGCGTGCCCGCGTGAAGAGGCGCCGAGTCGACGCCCCCGCCGCGGTGTGGAGAGAGGAGGCGCCTCGAAGGAGGCCGAGGGCGAGGGCGGGGCAGCGTCGCTCTTGGCGTCGGCGGTGGAGGTGGAGGAGGTGGTGGTCGAGGTGCGGTGCAGCGCGGAGAAGCGCGCAATCATCTCGACGTCGAAGACCTAGAGACCGGTGCGGCCGGTGTGGGGCCGTAGTGCAAGAGGAGGCCTCACCCCCGTGCGCTGAAGGGCACCCATCGCGTGAGGAAAGGCGCCGTCAGCACGGTGCGCAGCGCCTGAGGTACTCGACTCATCAGTGACGGGTTGGCCGTGATTCCGCGCCGTCCGCAGGGCGCCGCAGTGCCGGAGTCGTGCGGAAGATCTTTGCGCCGCACTGCGTGTCGTACACCGGCATGTCGAGCACCTGCTCACACCGGCAGCTGCTGTGAAGAGACGCGTGTCACGGGTGTGCCGAGCGGAGGCCGGGGCCGGCGCCAGCGAGGCGAGCGTCGCAAAGACGCGGCCGGCGTAGTGCCTCTTTGGGGAGCGGCGGATCTTCCGACCGAGGAGGGCGACGCGCGCGCCTTTTCACACCACCGTTTGAAGGGATGCTGTTCACTGCCGACTGCCGAGCGGAGCGCGCGCGCACACCTTGCACCATCTGCAGGGCTGGGTTGCTGCAGAGGACGGAGTGCAGCTCGGCGACGGCGGAGAGGGGCGTGGCGAGGTCCGAGTCCCAGAACCCGACCGCGCCATACTGTGCGTCGCTCTCGAGCGCGTGCAGCATCCCGCGCCGCACCGCCTCTGCCTTGCCGCAATTCTGAGGCAGCTGCAGCAGCTCCGCGCCGCCGGCCGCGGCCGCGACGAGCTTCTGCAGGAGGGGCACCGTGCCGTCGGACGAGCCGTCATCCACGAAGATCAGACGCACCTACCACGCGTGGCAGAAAAGACCTGGTTGCGGGCCTCACAAGGCAAGCGGGCGGCGGCCGCGCCGCACCGTGGGCGTCTCTGCGAGGTACGAGACAAACGCAGCGGAGCGGAGCCGCTCCTCCTCGTTGTAGCAGGGCACGACGAGAGCTAGCCCGCCCGCGGCGACCATCGCGCCGTTTTATTTTTCTTTTCTGTTGATAGTACTAGCACGCGCCAGTTCGCACCTGTGTCGAGCCTGTCTGCTGTGAGAGAGAGTTGTTTTGTCTAAATTCTTTTCTGTTGCTGGCTGTTACTTCAATTTTTGCTTGCTTTTATTTTCTTTTCTGTTACTTGACACCCATATACCGCGTTGGTGTCCAGTCCGAGGGTTCTTCACCTTCCTACCTAACCTAACCTAACAAAAAACATACATACAAAAAGGAGAGACCCTGTGCTCCCAGTAAGCGAAAAGTACACGTACTAAAAAGAAAGGTATCGCCGCATCATGGTTCATGCTTGTGGGTGTGTCGGGCATGACGAGAGACGGCTACCCAACCGCCGCTCGGGCTTCAGCCTCAGGCAAAGCAGGGCCGGACGGAGTCAAGGGCTGGCGGGCGCGACGACACGTACGCGGCGGCGAGGCGGAGCCTCTGCGCCTTTGACGCGTCCGGCTCTGTCTTCGCGAGTGCCGCACATGCCGCCGGGTCGACCAGCGTGGGCGGGAAGCGCTGAACCCAGTCCCACAGCTCGGCACGAGAGAGCACGCGGAGTCGGACGCGGCGGGGGCGGGTCAGAGCCAGCTCGCAGCCGGACGCGTCCCGCTGCGTCAGCAGGACGAGCTCGTACCGCCGCCAGGAGACCGAGACGCGGAGCACGCGGCTCCACTCCCCTCCCAGAGGCGAGGCGCTGGTGGCGGCCCAGTCGTCGTCGACGTCGTCGGCCCAGCCCGGAGTCGGCGGGGGCGAGGAGGGCGACGCGGGCGAGGAGGTCGAGGTGGAGCGCCGGGAAGAGGAGCGGTCGGGCGTGGGCGTGAGCTGGATCTCGGCGACGAGGCCGTCGCAGCGCAACTTGGCGTCGTAGTGCCCAAACATTAGCGCGCTGTCCTGCGCAAACAGCGGCGCGTGCTTGGCCGCCACCCACTCCTCGCTCCCGCACTGGGTTGCGTCGTGCGCCTCTGCCAGCTCCTCCAGCCGGCACACGCTCACGCGCTGCGCCTCCATCACCCAGCCGCCGGGCAGCGCTGGCACTCGCACCGGAGCCTGCGGTGCGTCCGACGTCGCAGCCCGTGGCGGCGGCGTCGCCGGTGCAGCCGGTGCAGGCGGCTGCGGCGGCGTCGCCGGTGCAGCCGGTGCAGGCGGCAGCGTCGGCGTCGGCGCCGCCGACATTGCCGGCGACTTTGAATTTGCCGCTATCTGCAGCGCCTTTGAATTGGCGGCTTCTGCGGCAGCCAGGCGCGCCTTGGCTCGCTTCTCACGAGCCGCGGCGGCGGCGGCAGCGGCGGCCCTTGCAGCAGCCTCCGCCGCGGCCTCTGCCGCAGCCGCCTCCGCCTCCGCCTCCGCTAGGGCCGCCTCGAAATCGACCTCCTCGTGATTCAAGGAAAGGATTGAGCCGTCGCGATCTGGGTAGGACCGGTCGAGGAGTAAACCGTGGCGATGCGTCGGAGAAGACGACGAGATGAGCTCAGGGAAATCAGGGAGAGCCATGGGGACGCACGAGTGCAGACTCAGGTTGTGATACGAGGAAAGCCTCGGCCTCGGTTCTCACGCCCCGGCGGGGGTGATATGGGATGGGCACCCCGTGCCGGCGCGAGAAAAGGGCCTGTCTCTTCCCGCGATGTGTCGCGGACAAACCCAAGTAGAAGCGGGTTCGGGCGCGCGGGTTCCTCTTCGTTCATTTTCGGGCGAGGGTGGCACCAACCACGCCGCGTGGCGGCGTGGGGCGAGGGGGCAAGTTTGTGTATCTGGATTGGCGAGAATCTTTTGTCCCGCTAGCTGTCTGGCGTCTGAACCTTCTGAGAGGCCCGTTGTTCAGCCTGCACGCGTGCACACAAGTTGTCATGTACTCCCCACACCCCGAGAACGTTAAAGGAAGGATTTGGCGGAGGTTCTGGTGTAAACCGGGACCAGCTGAAGGCTTGCACGGAGTCGTACTCCTCGGGTCATCACGCAGATCGCAGTCTCGTGAGGTTACCGACTGCTCCAAGTCTCGCCACGGTATTCAAGATACAAGACAGAGAGTGCTTTTCAAAAAAATCTCGGCATGCTTTCGGATTTTGCTATTTGTTCGTCTCGTGTGCACGTGTGGGGGGGTACATTGCAGAGAGAGATTATTTTCAGCAATACCAGCGGATTTGTCAATGGTACCGCGTCCGCTCTGGGTCTGCGACACTGCGTGGACTGTGGTCTGTGCGACGCGCGGGCTGCCTGCGACGCGGGGGCGCCGCTTGCGGGCAGAGAGCCCTTTAGCGATTAGGCGCATTAGCCACCCTTCCCCGAATCCTGTGCGCGGGGTCAACGAGAAAAATAGCGCGCAGCTCTACCCACTATTCCATTCCACACATCACGACGGGGCATGCATCCCTGCATCCGGGGAAAACGGCGTTCTGTCCGTTCTGCTTCATCTCTCAGCGCCTGCGCGGGGCCACGTTCCTGCTTGGCTCTCGCCGGCCCTGCTGGCGGCCCTCGCGCCGCCCCGCCGCCGCCGCCTTGCTGCGGGCGGGGGGCGGGTCCGCCAGCAGCTGGGCGGCGAGGGCGCGGCGCTCTTCGGGTGCGAGGACGGTCGTCGCGCCGTCGAGCCGCTCGTCGAGGAGCGCGGCGGCGTCCGCCTCCGTCGCGCAGCGGTCGCCGTCGGCGAGCAGCGCGGCGGGCAGCGGGAGGCAGCTCGTGTGGTGCCACGAGACGACGGTGTGGTTGAAGAGCGGGATGTGCGACCGCACGCCGAGCTTGAGGCTGCCCGCGGCGATCGGGCGCAGGCAGCGGCGGCACGTCGAGACGGCCCCTCCGCTTCCCACCCTCGAGACGACGTGCCGATGGACGGGCGGCCCCGCAGGGGCGGGCTTGGGCGGCAGCGTGCCCCACACCTGCCGGGCCTGCGAGGCGCGCCCGTCCCAATCGGCCGCGCGCCCCTCCCACTCCTCCTTCTCCTCGGCGGAGAGGCAGCGCGCGGCCAGCTTCTGCGTGAGGCCGTCGAGCAGCCGGACGGGCTGCGGAGGCGCCTCCTCGAGCTCCTCGCGGCAGATGACGCACGTGCGCGAGCGGCGCTCCCAGTCGTAGATGCAGGGCGAGCAAAACGAGTGCGAGCAGCGGAGCTGGCACGGCCGCACGAGCAGCTCTGCGCAGATGCAGCACTGCAGCTCCTCCACCATGAGCTCCTCCGGCGCAGCCGCAGGCGCCGCCGCTGACGCGAGCGGGGCCCCGCCATCGGAAGCTACCGCCGGACCGATGCAGCCATTGTCGTCGTCGTCGCTGCCACCCAGTGTGTCGAGTGTGTGGATCTCCTCACTCCCCTCTGGTGCTATAGCCGTGGCTTGCGGGTTTGTCTCGGTCTGCCGCTGAGCCACGCGGTAGACGAACTCTGTCGCAGAGCCGCGAACCCCAAAGACCAGAGTCGAGCCGTCCCGCAGCGGGACGTGCTGCGCTTCGCCGCGTGCGGTGCGGCCTCCGTCGACCCCGACGCCGTTGAGAGACGAGTCTCGTAGGACCGGGCCCGACTCTTCGAGCACGATCGTAGCATGCTGCCGAGAGATGAGCCCGGGAAAGGCCGCCGAGTCGAGAACGACGTCACACCGGCTCGGGTCGCGGCCGACGACGAGCGACCTGCCGCCAGCGATCGGCCCGATCGTGGCCGGCCGAGTCGGCCGCGGGGAGAGGCTCGAGTCGAGGCGCAGCAGCCACTCGCCGCTCATGCTCTCGCTGAGTAGTGTAGCCTGCCGACTGCTCCGTCGTCACTCCTGCCGGCGAGCGAGCGCACTGCGGCAGCGCGGCGAGAGCACCGGCAGCGGGCCGTTAGAGATCGTTAGAGCTCTTTCCAAGTGAAAGGAAGAAACACATTTGCTGGCCATAGGAGGTATTTCCTTCTCAATAACAAGGGAGTCTGCGAAAAGCGTTGTTTCTTATCAACCTATCTGTGAACTGGCGGACCCCGTGTTGCATGTCACTGTCATCACTGTGCGATTTCGGGGCCCGGGGATGTGCGTTTACAGTGGGTTGCGGGCATTAGAGAGAGATTTTTAGCAATACCAAACAACTCTAACACTCACACGTGTTTGGGCATTAAGAAAACGTACCAGTAAGAACCCCTACCAAGCGATTTCCGCGAAAATCTAAGAAACCACAGCGCGCCGCAGGCGCGGCCCCGAGAAAAGGCCAGCCAGACACGAGTGTGAACTGGAGCCCCGCAAATTTCTCCTCGCCTGCGGCGCGCGCACTTGTCACTTTCCAAGTCTGCGGTGTTCTGAGTGGAGTGCGAGTGGATGGAGGCTTGTGACCTTGTGTGCGTCTTCCCGTCATCCAGAGAGCCGACTCGGCGGCAGACTCTGGCATCGCCCTCGCGGACCGCAGCTTACCTCTTACTTACCTAAAAATCCTTCGGGCCGGCTCTGCTTGAGTGCCGGCCCTGAGGGAGGGTGTGTAGAGGATGTAGAGTGTAGAGCGCTGTAGAGCTGTAGAGATGTAGAGCGCTCTGGAGCGCTGTAGAGCTGTAGAGCTCTACATCCGCCGCGGGACGAGGCGGGTGCGTTGTAGAGCGATGTAGAGCGCGATTTTGTTGTAGAGTTTGTTGTAGAGGCTCTACAGCCAAACCGCCCGGGAAGGCAGTGACTCAAAGAGGTCGAGTCGCACTAATGGGGTGTCTCCGAGCTTACTGGAGCTCTGATGGACGGCCCTGACTATCCCTGACACACAGAGAGCCACTCTGACGGCACACAACACCCTATAACTGCGTCATGACCAGCCTGCTATGCGTCGCCGGTGCCGCATTCGTCGCTGTGCTTATTTAGCAGGCGGTGGACTGTCGGCTGCGAGGACGGTCGCATTTGCGCAAGGCGAGGCGAGCATTCAGACGCGTTGCATGCGCCATGACTCGCGCCAGCGCGTGCGGGAGCTCCTGGCTGAGCGTTGAGTCCAGGCGAGTTGCGCTGGCCACGATCGCTACGCCGAGCCGAGCTGACGCGCCGAGGCGCGCCGGCCAGTCGCAGCCGTGAGGCATACCACAGCAGCAGAGGCACCTGCCACCCATTGGGCGGGCAGACAGAAGGCCAGGGCAGCACTGGCAAGTGCAACACGCCTAAAATGTCGGAGAGCGACCGTGCCTCGTTCGCCGCTTATGAGGTAGAGTTTGTTGATGTTGTAGAGATTTCACGTTGTAGAGCGCCTCTACATCGCTCTACAACGCACCCGCCTCGTCCCGCGGCGGATGTAGAGCTCTACAGCTCTACAGCGCTCTCCATCTCTACAGCTCTACAGCGCTCTACACTCTACATCCTCTACACCCTCCCTCAGTGCCGGCCGGAGCTTGAGCTCTTGACACTTGAGCACTTGATAGGGTCGTCGATTCCGCATGGTACGGCCGGAGCTAAGAAACCACGGCGTGGGGTGGGTGAGGGCTGAGAGAGAGGGGGGTTTGTTTGTGTTGAGGGCTGTGGAAAGGCTTAGAAAACGGCGGCGTGCCGGTATCCTGTTTTCTTAATGCCCGCAACCCACTGTACGTGAACTGGCGTACCCGAGGTATTTTCTTCTGAGCCTGGCTGTTCTTCACCTTTCTACCTACCTACCTACCTCTTCTCAATAACAAGGCTGTGAACCTCTCACAGGCCAGCGCACAGCGCCATAGGAGGTATTTTCTTAATAACAAGGCTGTGAACTGGCGGTCTCTCCCCCTTCTCGACTGTCTGTGCTTGTGCGTCTTGGGTCCGGAGTTGTGCGTTTATGTGAACTGGCGGCTGCAGTTTTGCGCGCGCCGCGTTGCACGTGGGCGGCGCGTGGGCGGGTGGTCCGCCCGGCCGTCGGTGAACACCGGACGCGAGGGTCGGTCAGCTCCTACTCTAGCGATCTGCCTTCGTGCGTAAGCTCACACTAGGGATCCCTAAGCCGTCATCGCATCGCCTTCCTGGGACCCAGTGCTGACTTCTTCATGCATTTCCTGAACGCCTCCGGGGGCGTCCGCTTCCTCCTCGTTCCCTACTTTGGCTATACGCAGCTCACACCCGCCACCGTCGCCGTCCCGCTCCTCGTCGTCGCGCTGCTGCTCGTATGGCTGAGGGCCGTCGCAATAGGTGAGAGGCGCCTCCGAGACGCCGCGACACACTAAAACAGTGTGCTCTGCCGCTTCTCATCGCTGCGCCCAAGGAGCAGCGGCCACCTTATACCGTGGACGCACTGATGACGCATCCGCCGCACGTTCCCAGGCGGCCGCCGCGCTCGTGGCTGCGCCGCCGCCAGCCCAGTTATTCTCGCGCTCGCCACGCACCAGCTCTTTGCGATCGCCAAGCGCCGCCTTATTCCTCAGCTGACCGAGCGGCTCTGCCGGCAATCCTACTCGTACACGGTGCTTCCGAGAGACACTTCTGCGAAGCGTCTGAGAGTCCGAGAGGACCGACCTGGACCTGCCCTCCGGCTCGTCCGCAGGCGAACGGCTCTTCGCCGTGGGCGAAGAGCGAGATGTTCCGCCGGCAGGTTCTCACGCCCGAAGAGGCAGCCGCGATCGTGGCGTCCGTCCCGGCGGACAGACTCATCCACATTTCAGATACGGCGGGGCCGCTGCCCTTCTTCACGGTGGGGCCGTACTGGGCGTACCACAAGAACAAGACGGGCGGCGCGCCGCCGCTCACCTCTCGCACCTCCTACGAGCGGGCGATGGAGACGGAGCGGGAATACCTGAAGGCCGCCTTTGGAGGGCTGCTCGAGGACGTGCGGGACATCCTGGAGCAGTCGCTGAGGGACGGGCCAGTCCGCTTCGCCCCCGGCCTCTCCCTGCCGGGCTTCCACTACATCTACTCGCACGCAGCGTGGCAGTTCCCCGTCTTCAACATGCGCGAGATTAGCCGAGAACAGCCGAGACGGCAGAGTTGGCCGAGGTTGGCCGAGATGAGCCGAGATTCGTTCCCAGTCATGTTGAGTGGAGCAGCATGGCGGTGGGCTGAGTGATGAGTGGATCGGGAGCATGGCTGCCAGGCACGTCGACGACGAGTGGAACAGCATGACGGCCAACGGGACGGGCGGGCTGAGCGAGCAGCTCCCCTGGCTGGCCGAGTGCGAGAGCAGGTCCCGCATCTCCTTCACGCTGCCGCTGGCGCTGCCGCCCTCGGACCAGGGCGAGGCGGGCCTCAACTACGTCGCCTTCCGCAGCAAGAGGCAGGGCTGCGCGGACCACGTAGGGGACGAGTGGGCGTGGTGCGCCGACACGTGCGCCGTGATGCGGCGAGAGGTGTACAAGGTGGGCCGGCTCGTGGTACACTCGGGCCTGATCATTCACCAGGCGCGACCCGCCCTCGCCCACGCACCTAGCGGGTAGACACACCGAACCTCCCTTCGCCACTGCTCGCAGGTGGGCGAGTGGGGCGGCTGGCGGCCCACGTGGGACCTGCGCGCGCGGCGCGTCACAATGCAGGGGTTTGGGATCCGGTGCGGCGAAGCGTGGTACCTCTATTGGTGAGCGTGTGTGTAGTATTGTTGAATCATTTTGGCGAAGGCAGCTTTTGCACGTGTACACTACTGATCACTTGGAACCGCTCTCCGCTCTAGCTCTGCCAAGTGCTGCCTCTGCCCCCCCGCGCGCGTGCCTCTGCCCCCCGCGGCCCCTGCCCCCGCGCCGCCGTTCTCTCGTCTGTCTGTCTCAGCCTGTCTGTCTCTGTCTCTTCGACAGATAGAGCGAGCTGGCCTCCGTTGAGGAGCAACAGTCAGCGTGGCTGCCGCAGCAGCGAGTCACGCTCAGCTCTCGCGTCAGCCACTGCGCGCCGAAGCTGATGCAGTTGCGTCGCCAGCTGCGCGATGGAGCGGTCGGTGTCCTCGGCCCTCCTTCTGGCCGCCCGAGTGTCGCCGTCGTCGGTCGCGGCCCTCGTCTGCTCCCTCCGTAGCGCTCGCAACTGCGCGTGGTTGGATCGGTAGTATTCCCTCGCGTTCCCACCCACCGCCGCCGCGAGCTGACACCGCTTGCCCTGCATGAGCTGCTTCAGATCCTCACGCCGCTGCACGAGAGCGATGGACGCGTCAGCAATCTGCGCCTCCACTTTCCTCGTCATCGCAGACACCGCCCTCTGCAGTGCCGCCGGGTCGGGCTCTCCCCTCCTCGCCGCCTCGGCCTCCTCATCCTGCAGACGGGCCTGTGCGGCGCGAAGCTCGCTCTGCCGCGCGGCGAGGGCCTGCTCCGCCTTTTGGCACTCGTGCTCCAGTCCCTCCCTTTCCACAGCGCAGGTGAGGCTGACTGCGTGCGTGAAATGTCGGCCTACCATTGCAAAGTCCAAGCGTGTCGGTTTCGGTCAGGGAACGCTGCGTTGAATCGATTCACGATTGGAGTGAACGTGAAACTTCTGATGGTGCGTGACCTTGGGTCCGGGGTTGTTTGTGCCTTTGTGTGAGAGGTATGAAGACCTCACCTCTCAGAAAGAAACGGAAATAGCAAGGTCTGTGTGAATTGGGCTCAACCCGGTTTGTTTGCCTCTCGCACCCCGTCTGTTTTCCTAATTTTCTCTACAGCACCCTCTCTTTTCCTCTCTATTTTCCCGGGAAAACCGCGTGGAAATCGTCAAATTTTTGGCTCTGAGCCGAGTCTGAGGCTGGTTTGGGCCCAAAATCAGCCAAATTTTACATGTAGGCCAAATCGGCAAAATGCCGGGAATTTCGCGGAGAACCCGTGTATACCTGGAAATTACCCTGCGACCGCCTGGGTATTTTGTCGATTTCCTCAATTTTGCCTCAGATTTTGCCCCAGACCAGCTCTCAGACTCAGGGAAACTCGCGAGTTTCCAGAATGGAGCACCAAACTTGGAGCACTTGGAGTGCGGTCATTAACCTCACGCCCAGGACCGGGGAGCTGAGAAGCGCACCCAGTTGGCCGGACGCTCGGCATCGGGTTACGGGCTAGAGAGCCCTAGCCCCGGGGGTGCGCGTTCGCAGGGCCATAACACGGGTCTCCGAGGGTTGGCTCCGTGTACCGGGTTTACCCTTAACTGCAGAACGCCGCCCCTCTACTCGGAGCTAAAGAATACTCTCCGAGGGTTGGACCCGCGTACCGGGTTTCCCCTTAACTGCAGGACGCCCCCTCTACTCGGAGCTAGTGGACACGACACTAGCTACTGATACGAGAATACATACCGCCCCCACGCAACTACTCGAAGATAATACGAGAATACGCAGCTGCGAGACGCCTATAAAGAAACAGCGAGGTAAAGTTCGGCGGCTATGATAAACCGAAAGTTGTCGTAAAACGCGGGCGAAAGCAAAGCAGAGGGCGGGCGCTTTCTGCCGCAGCGATGCCCGCAGCCTGTCGAGCAGCTTCCGCGGCGCACATGCGCCGCGGGGTTGAACGACAGCCGCGCCTCTCGAGCCACCCGTGCCACGCGCGGCGACGCGCACCCTGCGCGCCAGTCGGCGCACTGGCAGTACTGCACCAGCCAGCACGGCGTGGAGCAATGCATCCAGGGCATTGTGTTGGGCGCCAGCCAGCATGCCTCAGCACAGAGCAAGAGCGCATGCTGCGCACCCTGGCGCAGCACCAGCTCGCCTCCAATCAGGCACTCTCACCACTGCACAGCCGCCCACGAGCGCCCGCAGCTGCACTGCTCAACGCTCAAGCTCAGGAGCCTCCCCTTGTTGTCGCAGCTTTGTGCAGTGCAGCGTGCGAGCAGCGCAGCGCCAGGCAGACCCGTGGCACGCCCGGGCGGCTGTGGGGCGGAGGCCCGCCGAGCGAGTGCGAGCCGCATCGGCGGCCATGTCTCCCGCAGCCGTGAGCGAGCGGTGCAAAGAGGCAGCGTCGCGCATGCTTTTCCGTAACGTTCTCCGGGTTCTAACACCCTCTCTTTTCCCTGGAAATTTCCGGAAACGCAAAGTGCTGGGGACCCTCTGTTTTCCTTTTTGTTTTCCGGAAAACTGGGTTGAGCCCAATGTGTGAATCGTACCCAACTCTGTCGAGCGGGAGCGCAGTCTCCCAGTCAGGCAGGGCTGGTGTCTTGTGAGCTTGTTTGTGTCTGTGTGTCGCTCGTGCGTCTCGTCATCATCTGTCTCGCGTCCACCCATACCGCGTTGGTGTCCAGTCCGAGCCTGGCTGTTCTTCACCTTCCTACCTAACTAACTAAACGGGTGGTAAAAAAAAGAGATGTTGGGCCTTCCTTAGGTCCGCCTCTCACACCCTCCCTGTCTGCGATGTGCGCTTATTGTTGCTTATCAACCTAGTGTTAGTGCCAGTGCGCGCCAGTCCCGTGCCTAGTAAGTAAGAGAGAAGAGCGTGTTCTGGTAAGTGTCGTGTGAGAGAGTTAGTTGTAAAAATTCTTATCAACCTACCTGTGTGAAGATGTTAGCTTCTTGTTTCTTGTCAACCTATCTGTGGGATGTGTGCTTCTTGTTTCTCATCAACCTACATGCATCTGTGAATGAACATAAAGAAACACAATAAAAAACTCCCCGCCCAAGTGCCCGCCGCCGCTCTAAACTGCTGCCGGGCGCCGCGCGTGCTCACTCGCCCAAACTGCGGCATGCTGGTCACGCTTGGGCTCAGCGTCACCCTAGCGAGTCTCGTTCCGGGCGCCACTGTCGAGAAGGGCTTTTGTGTCGTCAATCGCAAAGGTGTACCAGAGCTCGAGCGCGAGAGCTGCGAGGCTGGCTGCTCAGCCGAGCAGTGCGGAGAGTGCCGGTGCCGGGCGTGCGATGTGTGCAAGTGCGGCGCAGTGGACCCATTCACTGGAATGATGTTCTCTGACTTCGTGTGCGGCCACAAGGATATGATGGAGCACCGGTTCTACCTTGGCGAGGCAGGTGGTAGCCTTGCTGCGGCCCTCCTCTTTGCTACATGAACATTCTCCCTGCACGCTCGCCCTGCTCCATCGCCGTCGTGATGCTAACTGTTGCGTCCCTATCCGCCTAGACTCACCCGACGAGTGTGGCCGGCTGTGCGACACCTTCTACGCCAAGGGACCCGACGAGCTGCGCCGCGGCGGCCGCGTGCAGCTGGCGCAGCTCAAAGCCGAGTGCACGATGTGGACCCTCTCCGACCGCGCCTGCGTCGGCCACACCGACTACGGCCTAGTCGGTCCGCAAGACGTCAGTCGCACCGACCGCGGGATCTCCACTTGCGCGCCCGACGCGGCGGTCGAGGCAGCGCGGCAGCGGGTCGAGGAGCAGTCCCAGCGGCCGGCAATCTTTGCGATGGTGCACATCGCCGCATCGATCGCCCCCTCATGCTTCTCCATCGCCTCTTCACACGTCGATCTGTGAACAGGTTCACACCGTAGCGTCAATGGCGGTCACGCCCAGCCTCGCCGTGCGGCTGGCGCGCGCAAGGGCGCAGTTCTCGCAGACTCCGCACTTTTACCGCGTGGCACAGGTCAGCCGGACATGCCACTTCCCGGAGCGGCTCTCGAGTCTCTGCCGTTACTACCCCGGGTATGCCGAGCGGGAGGACGCCAAAGCAGCGGTAATGCTCGCGAGGGCGGTCGGCAACTCGAGCGTCTCGGTCGTGAGCGAGGCATTGCTCGAACGCCTCTTCCCTGGGGTGCTGGCGAAGGCGCACGAGATCCGATGGTCCGACACGCGGCAGCCCGTCTGGCTGGCCAACCTATGCGACTTGCCAGGTGTTCTTCTCGCAGTCACACCTGCCGCAACTATCCGTAGAGCCACTCGACTTATAGCCAGTGTGATCCCGCCAGGTATCCTATGGTACGTCACGCACCGGCGCAAGCTGCTCGAGCATGGCGTGCAGCAGGTGTGGATCCTTCAGCACGATATCGGCTGGACTGGCCAGCTGCCCTCCACCCTCTCGCTCTACTCGCCGCATCACGACTTGCTGTGCGAGGGGCTCGGCGAGGCTGCCGTAGCCGTTTGCAGACCATCTTGCCACTCCGAAACAGCCTCTGCACACACCGCCACGCTCTCATCGCCGTCAGCCCTCCGTCGAGCCAGAGGGAACCCTACTGATGACTGATGCAACTCATGCACTTGCAGGTGAGCCTCCCGCCGACTGGGCGCACAAGGACGAGGCCAACCACCCCATCGCCGCCGATGGCCGCTGGGGCTGCCTGCTGCCCGCCACCCGCTACAGCGTCCGGCTGCTGGACGACCAGGCAAGATGTTATCCGAGATTGTCTTAGATCATCCAAGACTGAGTGCGATTGTCTGAGGCGTCCGACCGAACCGGGCACGATCGCGGCGAGCGTGTCTTGTCTGCTGAAGGTGCGCGGCTTGCGCGAGGGCAAGGTGTCCTACTGCGAGATGCGCGCCGCGATGCAGTGCATCGGCGCGGACTGGCCTTGCCGGATGGCCGACGTGAGAGGGCACGGGGTGCTGGGAAGTTTCTCTTTCTACACGGCCATTGCGGAGGAGCAGCCACTCCAGCAGCCGCGCCAGCCTCGGAGCGGCTGTGTTCACGCACCCTTGTGTGAACAGGAGCAGCTCATCAACGCGACCAACCGTGTCTTGCGGTCGCTGCCGGCGACGCTTGCACCGACACCGGTCAGCCGGAGGCGCAAGCAGGGAAGGTCTCTCTTGGAGCGGCAGCCTCCTCGCTCGAAGGCGGCAAAGCCACACAGCGGGAAGAAGCGGTCGGCCGCCACCGTAGCCGCTGCCCCGGCGGCGGACGTGTGGTTGCAGGCGGAGCAATTCCCCGCCGCGACTGATGCTGTGAGGAGCGTTCGATCACCGCTTAGCTGTAACAGGTGGAGCCGTTCACCGGCCGCGACTTGCACCGCGCGCATGGAGTATTTGTCGCCGCTGCTGCCGACGCCAAGGAAGAGCGGTGCCGGCGACAGAATCGCAACGACAGGGGCGAGTACGGCCGCCTCTACCACCGCGTGATGGAGCCGGCGCTGCAGCGTGGGAGGTACGACGCGCCATCGCCCAAGGGATGCCTGAGGGCGCTTGCGGACGTGGGATGGGAGCAACTGCCAGCCGTTCGCCCTTTCGTGAGTCCAGACCTCACCTCACTTCAGGTTTGCTGATTGCCCGATGATCTGTCCGCCCGACTGGTCGGGCTTCAAAGAGATGGAGATCGCAAAGAAGACGGGCTGCGTCTTCAACTGCATCTACAACCCTTCCAACTTCTCAGACCCCGAGGGAAAGAAGCGGCAGGCGATCCCAACCGCGCGCCCGCGAGATGGAAGTGTGACACGATGCCACAAGCGTTACACGATTGAGGCATAGGCGGAGCTCGAGCGCGAGCTCTGGGCCAAGGAGGATCGGGGGCAGGCATCGACAAACGGGCGATGAGTGGGCGAAAAACATCGACATGCGATGGGCAGCCGCAGCGCATTTGTCTGAGAGGGCTTCTTTCCCTAGCTACGAGTACCTAGGTACAGTCGCGCTCCCAATACGTGCATCACTTTTGTGACGGTGTTACAATGTCGCCGCTCATGAAAGTAGACCCAAGTCCCAAGAGTTTATCGATCGATCGAGCTCTCCTCCGCAAGGTCCACATTCTGACTCCCACTCCGACCATTTGCCGCCAAGTCATGTCGCTCAGGTCCACTCTCGTTTCGAGCACTTACCAGGGCGGATTACACGAACGTTCTTCTTTCGAGTGTGTGTGCCACTCCGCGCCAGTCCGCGCCCTTGTCGTGCCAGTGTGCTGTGACCTCCGAGGAATTCTTCTTTCGTTTCGGCGCTCTCTGTCTCCTTGCAGCGCGCGCCGGCGACAAAGCCCACAATGGCCGACCATGGAGAGGCTGTGCGGCCGCGAGGCCCACGGCCTTCATCGCTGCGGCCGGACGAGCCGTCCTTCTCTGCGATCGAGGGCAGCAGCAGCAGCAGCGCCACGCTCGGGACCACTCCGACCACTCCCGGCTCCTCGGCGCGGTCACTGAGCACGGTCTTCACCGGGGCGTTCGCCCGTCTCGCCTCGCCGCGCAGCACGAGCCGCTTCTTTGGAGGGCACCAGTCCTCCGATCTCGACGACGAGCCGGAACCTCCTATCCGCCTCGGCGTCTTCACTTGGAACGTTGGCAACGCTCCTCCGGACGCGGCGCAGCTCTCGCTCTGGCTCGCCGAGGGCGGCGACGGGTTGGATGTGCTGGCGGTGGGCACGCAGGAGAACAAGTTCTCGACCAAGGACAAGGCGAAAGGCGCGAGCGCGGCCGCTCCCCACATCTCGCTCAACGGGCGCGAGAGCGACGGCGAGGATGAGACGGCGGAGGAGGCGTCGCTCTCTGCTGGGCCGGCGCGGAACTCGGCGGCGGACGCGGCGGACGCGGCGGTGCAGTCGATCCGCGGCGGCGGCCCGCACCGCGTGTGGGAGAAGATGATCCTCGCGCGGCTGGCGGGAGGAGGAGGAGGGAGGCAGTGGGTGGTGCTCAAGCACGCGTCGCTGCGCCAGATGCAGCTCGCTCCGTCGGTGCGCGCCCCGCTGGACCGGTTCCGCGCGTGACGCATCGCTGGTGGAGTAGGCACCTCGCCGTCTTCGTGCGCGCCGCGCTCCGCACCTCGGCCCACTCCGTCCGCTCCGCCGTCTCTGCCACCGGCCTGGGAGGCGTGGTCGGCAACAAGGGCGGACTGGCCATCTCCTTCCACCTCGGCACCACCTCGCTCGCCTTCGTCTCGTGCCACCTCGCGGCGCACGACCACAAGAACCGCGAGCGGAACGAGATGTGCAAGGAGATCCTCTCCGAGACGGCAAGATGCAGCCGAGATGCAGCCGAGATGCAGCCGAGACGAAGCCGAGACGCAGCCGAGATGCAGCCGAGACGCAGCCGAGATGCAGCCACGGTCTTGCCAGACTATCAAGCCGGAGACATCGAGATGGCGATGCTCGAGTCGAGATGCCGAGGGACGTGCGCGGTCTGCACACCTCGAGACGGCGGGCGGCGAGCAGAGGCCGGCCTGGTCCCACGCTCGACGCACCGCTGATTCCGCTCGCTAGGCCGGCGCCATCGGCGAGCAGAGGCGCGCCGCGCGGGGGAGGCTCGACGTCGCGTCGCAGTTCGACCACTGCTTCTGGTTCGGAGACCTCAACTACAGGGTCTCGGCCGGACGCTCGGCGAGCAGACCCGTGCGGGCGGCGTCTCTTCACACGCCCTGTCGTGAACAGGTCGACCTCAAGCTTGGCCAGCAGGCGGCCGGCCTGCCAGTGTCATTGGTTAAAATTGAGTGGCCAAGTCATGAGTTGAACTGGTGGCCAGCAGGCGGCCGGCTTGCCGGCCGAGGCGATCAAGGAGCACGAGGCCCACCACGCCGCCGTGCGAGACTTGGTGGAGGAGGAGGATTGGGAGGCAGCTGCGACGTCGGCGGGCCGGCCCCCTCTCCCCTCGCGGCGCCTCTCTTCACACCCGCCGCCGTGAACAGGCGCTGTGGGAGGCCGACCAGCTTCGCCACTCGCAGCGAGCGGGCGACGTGCTCGCTCGCTTCTCCGAGGGGCAGTACTCCTTCCCTCCGACCTTCAAGGTGCTGCGCCAGCGCGGCGCGCACTACAAGCAGCAGCGCATCCCCTCGTACTGCGACCGCATCCTCTGGCGATCAATGCCGGGACGAGGCTCCTCTGCCGTAACGCAGACCAGCCTCGCCGCCGTGCCGGGCGCCCTGCCCCCCGCCCGCACGCTCGCACCCGCTGCGAAGCCTCGCCAGTGCCGCTGCTGCGAGCAGGCGTCTCCACCTCGGACCACAAGCCCGTCTTCGCCACTTTCGAGGTGGCCGCTTCGGCGCGGCTGCACGGCGCCGCCGGCCCCAGAGTCGCGGCGCGGGGAGGGGAGCGCTTCACGGTGACCGGCGACTCATTTAGGCGCCGCCGGCTCGAGCCGCGCGCAGCACGAGGCGCAGCACGAGGCGCGTTGCGATGTCTTCCTCTCTGTCCCCTCTGCGACCCCTCCGCGGTCACCGCTACACTAGGCGACCGCAACCACGTGCGCCCGGCTCGGCTCCCTCTCCCTGCAAGGCATCATCCCCGCCGACCTGAGCGGCCGCAGCGACCCGTGCGTCCCACTCCCCCGCCCCACACCCTTGCGGCGGGGCACGCCCTGGACGCCTCGTGGACGTGTGGCTCGCAGGTACATCGCCTTCTTCACCAACCCGCCCGGCCTGCTCGGCGGGCCGGTCCCGACCTCCTCGGTCAAGAAGGGTGTCCTCGCGACGGGCGCACCCGGGGCGGGCGAGGGAGGTCAGCAAGGGGCGCGAGAGCCCAACTCCTCGACTCACTCCACTAGGGACCGCCGTGACCGGCGAGGCGAGGGCGTGGCGCGCCGTGATGGGCGGCTCGGTGCGCGGCCCGTCGGCTGGCTTCGGGGGCGAGGGCGCCGACGATACGTGCAGCTGGTGCGAGGCGGAGCTGCCTCTGCTGCGCTTCTCGTGCTCGCTCGCAGACTTGCGGCATGTCACGCTCATCCTGGCTGTCTTCGACCGCGACATCGGCTCGAAGGACGACCCGCTCGGCGCTGACCGGCGGTGCTGCTCACCCGAGCGAGGGGGGGAGGGTCGCCTCACCCCCCGCCCGTTCACAGGCACGGCAATGGTCCCTCTCTCGGAGCCCGTCGAGCGGTTGCTCCGCGCGGGGGGGGGCGCCGCCGGCCGCAGCAGCGGCGAAGCCTCCGGAGAAGGGCCGAGGCGTGGTGAGGGGGGCGGGGGCGACAGCAGCGGCAGCGGCGGGGCGCTCGCGGAGGCGCCTGGCGGCAGCATCGGCGCGCAGTCGCACTCGTGGCCGCGCAGCTCCGCGAGGGGAGCGTGGGGCCGCTGCAGCACGGGCGGCGAGGGTGTGGGCGGGCGGCTGGAGGTCTCTCAGCCGCTGGTGTGGAAGGGGACGACGCGCGGCACGGGGCAGCTGAGCTGCTCCCTGACCGTGGGGGCGGGCCTCTCCTTCGTCGCCGACGCGGTGCAGTCGGGCGCGGGGAGCCGCTCGTCGCACCTGTCGAACAACGTCTTCCTCTCCGTCCCGCTCAAGCTGCGCGCGCTGCGTGCCCTCGCCCCGCGAAAGGTCGGCCAACCTCACACCCCTCCCGTCTCTCCCCCGTCTCTCGCCTATACCTCGGCTGCGTCTCGCCCATCTCTCGCCCATCTCTCGCCCTCGCCCCATGCCAGGCCAAGGCGCTCACGCAGACGGCCTCCCGCCCGTCGCTGCTGCCGAGCCGCTCCTCCATGCCTCCACTCGCCTCGCCCGCCGCCTCCCGCCCGCCCGCCGCCTCGTGGGGCGGGATTGCGGAGTCGAGCTGGTCGGGCGGGTCCACCTCTGGCCGCACGACGGCCTCGTGGGCGAGCAGACTGACGAGTGCGAGCGCACCGCCCGGCGCCTCCCTCTCTGCCGGCGACAAGGCGCTGGCGGCGGCGGGCGTGCAGCTCCGGCCGCGCGTGCGGCCGCGGTCGCGATGGACATCGGCCCGCCTCACGCTGTGAATCGCGTCTCTATTCACACCGCACTGCTGTGAACAGGTCGCGGTGGAAGTCGATCCGCGTCAAGCTGAGCGCGAGCCGGAGGGTGAGCTAGCCGCGAGTCGCCGGCCGGGCGGACCTCGGTGATCCCTCGGCGGCGTGTCCGAGCTGCTTCTCGGCTGTAGGTGCGAGTCGGCTTGGTGAGCCGGGAATTCATCGGGCTCGAGGAGCCGCAGCAGCAGCAGGGTTTGGCCGAGACGGAGGACTTCTCAGTATGACGCGCGCCACCACATTAAATGCGCGCGTATACACTTTTTTCAGATATTCAGTGCTAAAAACCTGTGAGTAGCGCCCCGTCGTGTCCCCCCCGCCATCTGCCCGCCATTGGAAACAATACACCTCCCAATGAGGAATGAGCTCACTGTGACTCCCCGACTCTCTTGACGCTCGCATGTGATCACAGCGCTGAGATCGCTCCTCCTCGTCCAGCTCACCTCCCTCCTGAGTCCTGTCTGGATTGTCTATCGTGTTTGCTCTCCCTGGCTCTCTCGCTATATAGGTAGGACAAGAGGCCAGAACGGGCGGCACTCTACCCAAGGGACTGGTGCGCTGGAGAACCCGTCCCGACCACGACGGTCGATGACTTCCTCGACTCTTCCGCGCTTCCCTCTCTCCTCCTTCCCCTCGCACCTATCTCGCAATCCTGCTACCTGCTAGCACCCTGCTGAGCCCTCTGAGGCCTGAGCCCCCTCACCGACTCAGCAGTAGCAAGTCCTCAGCAGCTTCTGCCTCGGCCTGCGTCCCACGTGGGCGTGCTGGCATGCTCGCGGCCGCGGGAGGGAATGGCGCGACTTGGCAGATCGGCACCGGCGCCGGCGCCTCCAGCAGCATCACCGGAACCGGAGGCGCTGCCAGCACTGCTACAGCGGCCACTGGCGAAGCCGCCGCGACGACAGGCCGCTCCCGAGAGATGGCGGTCCCGCGCACAGTTGGAGGGACGGTCAATGCGGGTAGCATGGGCGGCGAGGCAGCCGCCGGCGAGGCGGCAGCGAAGGCGTAGCTGCCCTGCATAATGATGCCACAGGGCACAGCGAGCGGGAGTGCCAGCACCGGCACAGCCACTGCCAAGCTGGGATCCGAATCCTGCACGTCCGGCTCGGTGGTCGCGGGCGCTTGGGCGCTAGCCACTGCCAAGCTGGGATCCGAATCCTGCACGTCCGGCTCGGTGGTCGCGGGCGCTTGGGCGCTACCCACCAAGGGGGACGCCAGCACCGACGCCTCGAACGCTCTTATCCATTTCCTCAACTGGACCTATGGCGAAAAATGGGTTTCAGGAGGGGCGGAGCTTGGTGGGGCAATTTGGCAGGTGCGTCGCGCCGGCTCAACCTCGGGGAACTCGCGACAGGTGGGCTTGATTCGTTGTCCGCTCGGCCGCGAGAGTGCCAGCTTGACAAGCTTGATCTTAAACTCTGTATTGTAAGACTGACGTCGCCGCCGCTTCGTGGGCCGCTGCTGCAGCAGGGTCGAGCATCATGACTCGCACCTCATCCTGGGCGAGGAACTCGCCCAGGGGACCAGATGTTGGCGTCGCCGTTTTGATCGAGCTGCATGCACTGCATGGTTTCGTAGTCAAGCGTAAACGCCCAGGAGTTGGTGCCTGGGTGACTTGCTGATGAGAGCGCCTTCCAGGCGGGTAGTCGTGCCCCTCACCTAAGGTCATACGGCGGCGTCAGAGGGGGGGAGGGGCGCGAAGCGTGAACATGGAGGCAAGCAGGTGTTCGGCTGCACCTGGCCAAAGCCGGCGACCTCAAAGTTGTCGTTGCTTGTGCGGATCGTGAGAGGGACCGGATCGGCAGCAGCGCGGGCGGCAGCGGCCGGAGAGGCCGGAGAGCCGTCCGACGGAGCCCGGTCGTGCATCGGCGCGTCGGCCGTAGGGGCCGGGGGGGGCGGCGGCATCCATCGCTGCGGGTCGCTGCGGGCCGACGATTGTGGACTGATCCGTGATCGATCGTCGGCGGGCGGTGTTCAGCTGGGACGTTCTACGGTTAAAAGAGCGACGGCGCCGACACGAGAGACTTATAAGGGTAGATGGGGTTTACTTGTAGCTTGAGCAGAGCACTGGATAGGGTCGATTCCGCGTGGTACGGGACCCCTCGATCGTCTCGCTTCTTGTCAAAGGGAGATCCGGCCGGGGGCTCTGACTTCACAGCTGTCGACTACCTCCAGCCCCACAGCCTCGCCGACACCTCCGCCAGCCCCACAGCCTCGCCGACACCTCCGCCAGCCCCACAGCCTCGCCGACGGCGTCACCTACCGCCAGGATCACAGCCTCGCCGACACCTTCCGCCAGCCCTAGACGAAGGCAGCGCTACGGCCCTGGTAGCGAACATCGATTCGCGACCCAATGCAGACCAGCTGCCTGAGTGCCGCCGAGCGAGACGCAGCAGCGGCGGCGAACGCGCTGCAGGGCGCGCGCAAGCGGGCTGAGAGGTACGGCCGCAGACGCCTCCTCACCGCCTCCTCCCCTGCGGAGCCGGCGCTGCCGCCTGCCGAGTCGTCGTCGTCGCCGCGCCGGCTCTACTCTCCGCGCGACCGCGCTTTGCTGATCATCTACACGACAGTCGCCATTGACATGCTCGGCTCGGCGCTCACGGTCCCGGTAATGCCTTTTCTGGTAGAGGCGCTCGGCGGCGACGCCTCGAGCCTCGGCCTCCTCTTCTCCACCTTCGCCGTCGCTCAGATCGGGGCGGGGCTCTGGATGGGAGCCGCCTCCGATCGACTCGGCCGCAGACCCATCCTCCTCGTCTCGCTCGCTGGCTCCGCCGTGGGCATGCTGGGCTCTGCGCAGGCGCCAACCTTCCGCGCGCTGCTCGGCTGGCGCTTCCTGCTCGGCGCCTTCTCCGGCACCTCCGCCACCGCCAACGCGTACATCGCAGACATCACCGCGCCATCCGAGCGGCCCAAGCTCATGTCGTGGATCGGAGTCATCGCCTCGCTCTGCTTCATGTTTGGGCCTGGCGTCGGCACGCGCCTCTCCGAGAGCTGCGCGTGCGGGGCGGTCCCGCGCCTCTTCACACCAGCCACGCGGTGAACAGGCGCCGGCCTCTCCGAGCTCGACGTACCTCGCGTCCTTCCAGCCGGAAACCCTCTGTGACCAGCGTCCCTTCACAACCCGCGGGCCCCTGCACACCAGGTGCGCGCGCCCTTCTACGTCGGCGCCGCCGTCGGTGTCGCTCCGCTGCTCGTCGCCCTCCGCCCCTGCTCCGGACTTGGGTGACGGCTCGCTGCCATAAACAGGCTTCGCCGCGCTGCTCGTCGCCCTCTTCCAGCTGCCTCCGGCCGAGCAGTCGGGCGGCCTCGCCTCGCCGCCTCGCGCCGCCGCCCCGCCGAAAGGGGCGAGGCCGGCGCTTGCGCGGCGCGCGTCGTCCGAGCAGCAGCCGGAGGCGACGCGCTGGCGTGTGGTGGTGGTGGTTGGGCTGGGCTCCTTCCTCTCCAACACGGCCTCCTCCTGCCTGATGACGTGCCAAGCCTTGTGGCTCAAGGAGGCGAGCCCACGCCTCCACCACGCCGGCCTCTCCGGCCAGGCGGCTCTTCACACCGCCTGGCATGAACAGGTCTTCGGCTGGACCTCGCTCCACTTTGGTTTCGTCATGATGGCGACCTCTGTCCTCGGGCCTGCCCCTCTGCCCGCTCGCTTACCTCACGCCTGTGAGCAGCCGCCTTCACGCGGCGGCAAATGTGCCCAGGCTCACCCTTCGCACCCTCGCCTACGACTGGCTGCAGCGCAAGCTCGGCCTGATGCGCTGCGCTAGCTTCGGGGCACTGCTCTCGACGGCAGCCTACACTGGCTACTCGCTGGTGCGGCGGCCCGCAGGCTTCGAGTGGCGTTTCGCCCTCTTCGCCGCCTCGGCCGCGTGCGGCACCACGGGCAACGACCCCCCCCCACGTCCTCTCGCGGGTCGGACGAGGCGCCGCTCACTCCCGACGCTGCGCACCAGGCATGATCCTCACGAGCGGCTCCGTCGCGCCCTTCCTCTCGCGCCTCTCCTCCAAGGAGGCGAGATTCGCCGAGATTCCTTGAGATTGGCCCCGGGGCGGCAGTCGCCTCCGTCGGCTGCGAACGATGTCTCTACACGACATGCTGTGAACAGGCGATGGGCCGCGTGATGGCGGTCGCCTCTGTCACCGCCTCCGCCGGCCGCGTGATCGGTCCTCCGCTCTACGGTCGCAAGGGCGCGCTGGTGGTCGCCGCTACCCGGGCGCCGCTCGGACGCTGCTATCCTACCCTCAGGCCGGCTCTACGTTCTCGAGCAGCCGCTGCCCTACCGCGTCGCCGCCGCCTTTGCCGCCGCCGCCGCGGTGGGCTACGTGGTCGCGCAGCGGCTGTACGTGGTCGCGCGCTGCATTGCCAAGGGCGGGCGCCTGCACGCGGCACCGCCGCCACGGTTGGGGTTTCGCCCCGGCGGGCGACGAGCTGTGAAGAGCGCCTCTTCACGCCTCGACGGCGTGAACAGGTCCGCCCTCGCCCCGGCGGACGAGGCGGCGCTGGGCGAGCTGCAGGCGATGCTACGCGAGCTGCTGGTGGCGCGCGGCTACGCGATCGCGGCGTCGCGGCTCCAGCTGGCGGCGGCGCTCGAGGCGGCTTTCCCCGGCCTGTCTCCTGCCGCGGACCCGGAGGCGGTCGGCGGTCGCAAGGGCGTTGGCGCTTTCCGCGGGGAGGGGCGCGACCCGGAGGGGGCGGAGGAGGAGGAGGAGCCGCTCGAGGCGACCGTGCACCACTCCGCGGCGCACCACCACCACACGTGCGTGCACGAACGGGAGCGGGCGTGAGTTCACGAGAGTTGCGAGAGGCGAGAAGGAGAAAAAAAATGTTGGAGTTACCAGGCGGGAAATTTCTTTTGTGTACACGAGTCTCGGTGACGTAACCATGGTGCATGGACGTAACTCAGTATTGTTATTACACATGCCATACTACTCATCTCGCTCTCACAAGTCACATGCCAAAGTCGTCCGATAATCGAGATTGTGCGCACGTACGACCCAGGTGCACGCACGTATCTCGTATGTCACACAGCACACGCCCTGAGCCGTACTGCGTAATCATCAGACGACACACGCCGACATCCTCACGACGACAACATCCGCTCCTCCGGCTCCGCTTGTCGTTGTGGCGCCACGCGCGGCGGCGCCGCTCTGTTCGCCGCCCAAGCCTCCTCCGCCGCGATCCTCCTCCTTGTCTGGCTCGTCCCTCTTCGACTCCTCGCCCGCGCCGTCGCCCCGTCCCTCCTTGGCGTCCGACGGCCGGATCGAAGACACCGTCGACTCGCGCGCCGTCACCGCCGGCGACCCTCCCCCTCCCCACAGAAGGCCGAGCCCGGCGGCGGACAGGCGCGAGGAGAGCGCGGGGCGGCCGCCACCCCGCGTCGACCCGTGCCTCCGCGAGTGGCGGCGGCGCAGGATGGTGCGCACGAGGAGGTTGAAGGGCCCATGGTTGCCGAACGCCGCCTCGATCACCGCGAGCAGCCTCTGCCGGTCCTCGGTGCGTGCGCACTTTGCGTGCGTCACGTCAAAGGCATCGAACTTGTCGAGCACGCCTGCGAGCCCGCGCCGCCGGTCGAGGGGGAGCACGTCGATCCGGTCGAGTGTGCCACCCATCACCGTAAAAGTGAAGAGCTCCACCGCTGTCCACAGCCGCTCGGTGAAGGTTGGGCCCGCCAGCACGACTAGCCGCTTGCAGCCCGCCAGGTAGATGGGCAGGCACGGCAGCGAGGCGGCCGGGTTGGTCTGCTCTATGCATGCCTGGTCGAGGGAGCGGAGACGATCAGCATACTTCACCCTCAAGGAAGCGTGAGTGGGCGGCTTGCTGCTCGCGCCTTGTCGATGAAGACGAGCGGCTCGCGCCCGTGTTCCGCCTCGAACCCGGTCGCCCACCTCTGCAGCGCGGCGTACCTGCACACAGTCCAGAGGCGTGGACGAGGAGGGAGGGGTGGCAGCCCGCCTCCGCGCGCTGTTTTCACTTCTCCCCTCCGTCGTCGTGCCAGGAGTGGGAAACAAAGGCGTCGCAGCTGCCGAGCGGCAGCTTGACGGTGCGCGCGTGCAGCCCGCTGTCCTCGGAGGAGCCGAGATCGCTCGGCCCGATGGCGCTGATCGGCAGGCCACGGAATGTCTTGCGCGCCAGCCCCAGGGCGTGCGCCGCGTCGAGCCCTCCGAGGAGCGCCGCGATGACGGCCGCCTCGCGCTCCTCGCCGCCCGAGAAGAGCCGGCTGACACAGGCGGCAAAGGCGCGCCGCGTCGGCCGGCAGAGCAGCGCCGGCGAGACGAGGCCGTAGGTGGCGGCGAGCGGGAGGTGGAGTCCAACGGTCGACCAGCCGGGCGCGCCGCGCTGCGAGGCGACGGCGAAGGCGGCGAGGAAGGCGACGCCAGTCATCACAAAGACGAGCGAGACGGAGGTGTAGAAGGTCTCTGCCGCCTCGCGTGGCGCGACGGCGAAGTAGCCCTCCCCCTCCAGCAGATACGCGGCGCGAGGCCACCCCTCGAGCCACTCGGTGCACGGGATGGCTCCCCAGTCGCTGGCGGACGGCTTGCCGCCTCCGCACGACTCGCCGACGATGCGCATCTGCCGCTGCAACAGGACCGAGACGCGGGGCAGCGCACGCGTGCGGCTCGCGAGCAGCAGCGGCAGAGAGAGGGCGAGCAGCGCCCACATCGAGGCCGACAGCACGCCAAAGGTGAAGGCGAGCGGCCTCGATGTGGCGAGCCGCGGCGAGAGGGCGAAGAAGAGCGCAAGTCCAAGGCTGACCGACCCGCAGAGCGGCATCATCACGACTACGATGCGGTGGAGCTGGCTCCTCATCCGCCGAGGCAGCGCCGGGTCGAGGCCTAGGGAGCTTCCGACAGATTCAGGCCCAATCAACCGCGGCTGGAGAGGCGCTTGGGCTGAGACCGGCGAGCAGTGCGCACGACGGCGCAACCACCACCATCACCGCAAAGGGGAGGGTGAAGCGGGTGAGGAACTCGCGCGCGGTCGTGCGGCCCGGCGACGTGTCCTGGGCCGTGAAGCCCGCCATCGCGATCCCGAACCCGCCCAGCACGCAGCAGAGAAAGAGGGCGCGCACGAGGCTGTTGAAGCTGCGCCGAACGCGATTCTTGGCCTGTTGCGCCCGCACCAGAGCCGCCTCCGCCGCCTCGCGGCACGCGGCGCTCTGCGAGTCCTCCGGCTCAGCGACCGATCGCGAAGAGGCGACCGAGCGCTGGGCTCTGTGCCCTTCCGTGGCTGCGGCAGCCCGCTGCCGGGAGCGGTTGGTCCGCCTCACCAGGCAGCAGATTGCCGGCGTGGTGAGGCAGAGGCAGGCCGTGGCGGTGCCGAACGAGGCGAGGTAGAGCTCAGCAGACTCGCCAAGAGGCATTAGGCCAAGGTACTTCTCGAGGTTCTCGAGGTGGATTGGCCGCGTTGGGTAGCGAGGATTGGTGTGACGCGATCCACGCAGGCGTGCAAGGTACTTCAGCTGGCTGAAGATTTTTTATTACTCGTTATTTTTGTTGAGTATTGAGCGACCCACCTCGAGGGTTGCTCCTGACTCTGGCCTTTTCTGGGTCACGTAGCCACACCTCGCCTCCTTGGTGCGAGTGGCTGCCAGTTCGACTCTGGGGAGGATCGAACCATTAACAATTTTGCGCTCCTCTGAAAAAAGAAAGAAAACAGACGACCCAAGGGAGGGATGGCGCTCCTCCGCTGCTGTTCACCCGCCCCCGAATTCTTTCTCTTCTCCTTCGGCCTGCCGGCACTCGAACCTGGCTCCGCACGCGCGATGGCTGACTCGGGGTCGCAGTCCGGCACCTCCGACTCGGGCCGCCCATGGGAGGAGGAGCACGAGGTCCACTCGCCTCCCGCGCCGGAGGGACCGACAGCCGTCGACTGGGCCGTCAAGGCACCGGCGTCACCGCTCCTGCCACGTGTCCCCTCCCCACGTCCGCATCCCAAGCCATTGCTGCAGCTTTTGGCGTGGCAGCGAGGGTCTCGCCGCTGCAACCCTACGCGGCCTGCATCACACGCCTGCCACTCCCGCCGCTCAGGCCATCGCGGGGTCCATCTCGGGCGTCTTCTCGACGACGCTGTGCTCGCCGCTCGACGTGGCCAAGACACGCGCGCAGGTCGAGAGCGTCGCTACCGGGAAGAGCTCACACCGCTACGACGGCCCCCTGCTCTCTGCGGCCGCGGGTACGCGAGTCCCGGCTAGGCTGACAAACGGCGGCGCGTGGTAGGCGTGCTCTCTGCGCTGCGGCTGATCTACCGCGAGGAGGGCATACGCGGCTGGTACCACGGGCTCACGCCCTCCCTCTGCTCCGTCGGCATCTTTTGGGCGCGCTGCCTTCGAGCAGCCCGCTGTCGCCAGTCAGCGTCAACTGTTGACGGCCGTAGCTGCGAGCAGGCGTGCTACTTCCCGTGCTACGAGCACGCCAAGTCCGCGATCGCGCGCGGCAGCGGCGCGAGCGGCGAGTCGCCCGGCGTCCACCTCACTGCCGCGGGCCTCGCCGGGCTCGTGACGGACGTCATCACCAACCCGTTTTGGGTGGTGCGGACTCGGCTGACCACGCAGCACCTCTCGTCCGCCTCGCCGCAGTACCACTCGATGACGCACGCGATCCGGACCATCTACGCCGAGGAGGGCGGCCTCGCCTTCTTCGCGGGACTGCGCGCCTCGCTGCTCGGCCTCTCGCACATCATGATCCAGTTCCCGCTCTACGAGCGCTTCAAGCTCATGGGCGCGGGCGGGAGGGCCGGAGGGCACATCCGTGACACGTCCACACCACCTCCCGGGGCACATGCCCCGCAGGCGCGAGCTGGCGGGCGGACCGAAGGGGGAAGCAGGACGCGTCGGGCCCGGGCGTGTACGGCTCTGTCGAGCGCGGCCGCGGCTCGAGCAGCAGCCACGCCCCCGCCACGCCCGCCCTCGGCGAGGTGATTGTCGCGAGCGCGCTGTCGAAGCTGGTGCCGCCCCCCTCCGCCTGCCCGCCCGCCCGAGGCTTGCGCGGAGGGCGGTCTCTTCCCGGTGTGAACAGGTCGCCTCCACGCTCACGTACCCGCACGAGGTTGTGCGCGCGCGCCTGCAGTTCGACAAGGGCGGCAAGCTCTACGCCGGCACGCTGGACGCGATCCGCCAGACGGCGCCGGCGGCGTGGCCGCGCCGGGGCAGCGAGGGGCCTCCCGCGAGCCTTCTCGGACCCTCCCTAGGTCCAGTCCGACGGCGTCGCAGGGCTGTGGCACGGCTACCGCCTCAACATTGTGCGCACCATCCCGCAGTGCATCATCACCTTCACTGCGTACGAGACCGCCGCAAAGGCGCACCGAGGGCGCCGCGGCGGCGCATCCGGACCGCGTCTCTTCACAGCCTTTGGCCGTGAACTCAGGCGCTCACGGCCTACTTGCAGGGTGGCGACGCCGCACGCAGGCACGGCGAGGAAGCCGGCGCGCCGCCACGGAGCGTCTCTCGCCACCAGCGGTCGGAGAGCGAGGGGGTCCTCACGCGCACCAGGACCGAGAGCAGATGATGCTGTGTGTGTGTTGTCGCGTGTGGTATCTTTGTACCGTGTGCGTGAGCCGTGACTGTGTGATGTGTGTACTCTCTTGGGGAAGTCTTGTGTTCGCAGTCGCACCCGCCCTATCCCGTTTCCTCTTTCTCGCATCACGGGTCGCCAGAGGTCCTCAATGAACAAAGAGAGCAGAGCCCAGAGCGCGCGCGACGCGCGTTTGATCTCTACTGCCTATACAAAATACAACTACAACCACCCCTCACCGACACGTGTGTGCGGAGTGCGCGCGCGCAACGGCACAAGCGGGTCGCTCCAGGGATCTCCCCATTCCCCAACTCTCCCGCGCCTCGCTGCACGCCGGTCTGGCGAGACACGCAAGCTGGGACCGCGGGCGGGGCGGCGTGCGAGATGAGAGTCTCTCTCAGACAGAGAGCTAGCAGAGAGCATCGCAGCCACCGCCTCGCACTCGCGCTTGTGCGCGACTTGGCGACTGCGACGCACGCTCGGCTGGCATCGCCTACGTGCTAAGAGTCCAAACGCAAAATCGCCCCCCCCAGTGTGCGCCCGGAACTCGAGGAGATCAAGGCGCACACCGGGGGGGGCGACGCGAGAGAGAGAAGTGCTACTCCTAGGGTCAGTTTTACGGCTTGACCCAGGCCGCTCAATAAAAGACTGGTAACAACACACATCAAGATACAATCAATCAACTAGAGGAGAGCGACGGCGGGCTCTGCTACAGAGACCGCGCTCCCCTCCGAGAGGCCACAACCGCGCGCACAAGCCCTGTAAACCCCCCCCGCCCAGCAAGAGTGCATGCAATCATGTCACACAGTGCAGGCCTGTCCTCCGTCCGTCCTCAGTCGCAAGCCAGGCCCCATGTACCGGACACTGGAACCGGTCAGTGCACCCACACCTCGTCGTGGCCCGCGCCGTCCTGCTGGTGGCGGCGGCCGCCCTCGGCCAGCCACGGCGTCGCCGCCTCAACTTCGTTGTAGGCGGGCTGCTGCATGTCGAGGCTCGCGCGCGAGAATGCGTCGCGCGAGTTGCGCCGCTGCACCTCGGCCTGCCACTCGCGCTGCTCCGCCTGCTGCTCCGCCTCCCACCGGATGTTGGAGCCGCGGTCGTTGCTCTGCCGGCGCAAGCTCGCCAGCGCGTCGCGCCGGTACTGCCGGCCGCCCTGCAGCCAGTAGTCTTCGTACTCGGCGGTGGTCCGCTGCGGCGGCAGCTCGAGCCGCGCGCGCGAGAAGGCGTCGCGCGAGTTGCGCCGCCGCACCTGGCCAGACGAGGGCCGGGGTGGAGGGCCGGGGTGGAGGGCCGGCGAAGCCGAGGTGGAGCTGCGATCGAGCCGAGGCGCGGGGCCGCGCCTCCTCCTGCCACGCCGCCCTGCCCTGCGGGTCCTCGAGCTCGACGTAGTCGAGCTGCTCGGGCGCCTGCTCGCAGCCGGGCGGCGGTGAGGCGACATCGGCCTCACGCCGCGGTCGGGAGGTGCGAAGGTGCCTCGCGGTACGTCGTCTGGCCGTAGTTAGCCACCGACCGCCGCTGCGCCGGCCGCCCGACCAGCCCCGGCCTGCCGACTGTCTGGCCAACCCCGACGCCGAGCGGCCGCCCGTTCTGCAGCCGGCCGGAGATGCCGTCGCCCGAAGCAGACTGCCGGCCCGCCGCCCACCCGCCTCCTCCTCCTCCTCCGAACTGCGACTGGCTTCCGCGGCCCGGCTGCACCCCTCCGCGCGAGGGCTGCCAGTCGTCCCCTCGCCGGCCCGACGACATGCCTGCGGGCACGGGCAGGGAGGGGCACGGAGCTGGGGGCAGGGAGCTGAGGGCGGGGAGGTGGAGGGGCGAGGGGCGGCGAGGCGCGTCTCTCCGAGTGTGAGCCTCTCGCGCGGGGGTGCCGCGCCTCCTCCCCGTCCCGAAGACCCGAACCCGCCCTGCCCGCCCCGCTGGCCGCCGAAGCCGGGCGAGGAGCCAAAGCCTGCAGGAAGAGGCTCGACAAGGCTCAGGGAAGGGAGCGCCCGCAAAGCTCTGGGTGTCGCAACACGCCTCCGCGCGACTGCTGCTGCTGCCCGAAACCTCCCGCCGGCTGGCCGAAGCCTCCTCCCCCGCGCGATGGCGGAGCGGCGCCGCCAGGCCCTCCCCTCCCCGGCGGCCCTCCCCCTCGAGGCGGCGGCCCTACTCGCGACGCGACAGACGACGTGAGACGCGTCGCGGACGTGACCCTTCCCCCTGCGCGGAGCGGCGGCCCGCCTCCGCGGCCGGGCGGCCCTCCCCCAAAGCCGGGAGCGCCTCCGCCTCGCGGCGGCGGCGCCCCGCCTCCGCGCGAAACGCCGCCAAACCCGCCCGGCGCAGCGCCGCCAAACCCGCCCGGCGCAGCGCCGCCAACGGCCGGCGCGCCTGCGCGGCGGGAGACGCGAGGCGAGTGAGCGGCGCGGGTCGGGGGGAGGGGTGCGTGTGCGCAGCCGAGGCGAGGCGGACGGCTCGCCTCCGCGGCCAGGTGCTCCGAGGCCGCCGGGCGGCCCCCCCCTCCCGGGAGGACCTCCGCCCATCCCTCCGCCCATCCCTCCGCCCATCCCTCCGCCAATGCCAGGCGGCCCACCTGCGCGCGGTGGCGGGCCGCCGCCACCCATCCCGGGGGGGCCTCCTCCCATCCCGCCGCGAGGCGGGGGGCCGCCGCCGAGAGGGGGCATGCCAGGTCGAGAGGACTGGAAGCCCCCAGCGCCCGGCGGACCTCCTCCCATGCCTCCTCCCACGCCTCCTCCCACGCCTCCTCCCACGCCTCCTCCGGGTCGCGGGGGCATGCCTGCACCTGCAGACAGAATCGGCGGCGTGGGAGGCGTGTCACGGACGTGTGCGGCGGTGTCTTCTCTCAGCAGGGGTGTCTTGGCCGGGTGTCTTGGGGGTGTCTTGAAGTGGCCGCTCACCTCCCATCGGCCCTCCAGGTCGGGAGGAGGGGTTGCTGTTCCCGAAGCCCATGCCGCCCATCGGAGGCGGAGGGGCCATACCCGGCCGGGAGGGCTGGAAGCCACCGGGCGGGCCGCTGCCCGGAGGACCTCCACCCATCCCTGGCCTCGGAGGCAGCCCACCTCCCGGCCCGCCTCCAAGACCGCCTCCGGGCGGGGCAGGCATGCCCGGTCGGCCACCGGGCATGACGCCACCCCCCATCGGAGGCGGCATCCCCGGCCGCGCCATCGGCGGCGGCAGCCCGTTCATCGGCGGCGCCATACCTGGCCGCGCCATTGGTGGTGCCATCCCAAACGGAGGAGGCATCCCCGGCGGCGCCATGCCCATCGGCGGCGGCATCCCGCCCATCGGCGGCGGCATCCCGCCCATCGGCGGCGGCAGGCCCGGCCGCGGCATGGGCGGTGGAAGACCAAACGGCGGAGGCAACCCCGGAGGCGACATACCTCCCGGAGGCCGCGGAGCCATGGTCGGAGTGCCTCCGCTCGGCCCAAAGGCCGGCGCGGACTGGCGCGCGAGCCACGCCTGCTTGGCGGCGTCCTCCGCGGTCTGCATCTGGAGCAGGCCGCCGCGTGGGGGCCGCGGCAGCGCCAGCGGGCCGCAGGAGTGGGCCGGGCCAGCGGGGAGGAGCCCGACGAGCCCGAGCAGTAAGCCGACCCCCACCATTTGTGCGAAGCTTCCCCTAAACGCAATTGGGGAGAGAGAGGGGTGGGCGCAGACAGACAGGCAGGGAATGCCGCTCGTTTGAGCGCAGAGGCTCAGAGCCGGAGGGTGGCTGGCTCATGTAGGACTGTAAAGGACCAGAAAGGCACGACATCTAGGACATCGCGACAGACAAGACGCGCCGACTAAGGGACGTCCACGTGACACGATTGTGGCACAGAGGGTGTGATGCTGGAGTATCGACATTCATGGGGCACGGCGCAGGATGCGCCGTGCTAGTACACCGTGTGTAGCGTGTGTGAAGGGTAGCACAGGCGTCCGAATTCAGAC
Source organism: Emiliania huxleyi CCMP1516 (assembly GCF_000372725.1). NCBI lineage: Eukaryota > Haptophyta > Isochrysidales > Noelaerhabdaceae > Emiliania > Emiliania huxleyi. The sequence continues at coordinate 173,352 of NW_005200763.1, read as the reverse complement.
GCCCCCCCCAGGACCGATGCTGAAGGCGTCGGGGATGTGCCGTAGATCGCGACGCCTGTGCGGGCAAGGCCGAAGGCGGCACGAGGAGGGGGTAGTTGACATTCGAGAGTCGCCCTTGACGGAGGCGAGGCGCGGCGCGGAGCCGGAGAAGGCGCGGGCGCGAGGGCGCAGGCCGGAGACGGCGCGGGCGCGAGGGCGCAGGCCGAGGTCGCCCTTGACGGAGGCGAGGCGCGGCGCGGAGCCGGAGAAGGCGCGGGCGCAGGGGCGCAGGCCGGAGACGGCGCGGGCGCGAGGGCGCAGGCCGAGGTCGCCCTTGACGGAGGCGAGGCGCGGCGCGGAGCCGGAGAAGGCGCGGGCGCGAGGGCGCAGGCCGAGGTCGCCCTTGACGGAGGCGAGGCGCGGCGCGGAGCCGGAGAAGGCGCGGGCGCAGGGGCGCAGGCCGGAGACGGCGCGGGCGCGAGGGCGCAGGCCGAGGTCGCCCTTGACGGAGGCGAGGCGCGGCGCGGAGCCGGAGAAGGCGCGGGCGCGAGGGCGCAGGCCGAGGTCGCCCTTGACGGAGGCGAGGCGCGGCGCGGAGCCGGAGAAGGCGCGGGCGCAGGGGCGCAGGCCGGAGACGGCGCGGGCGCGAGGGCGCAGGCCGAGGTCGCCCTTGACGGAGGCGAGGCGCGGCGCGGAGCCGGAGGTAAAGCTATGAAAGCTGAAGCGTGAGGCACTGGCTGTGCGATGTGAGTTGTCACTCTCGATGACGGAAGCGAGACTCGAGTACTCGACGGTGACGGCGGCGGCGACGGCGCTGGTGGCGGAGGCGCTGGCGGAGAGCTCGGCTACGGTGGAGGCGGCGGCAGGGCGCGCCCAGTCGTAGTCGAGGGCGGCGCAGGCATCTCGCGCGCTGGCCAGAAGAGCGCCGGCCGTGCGAGGCGAGGCAGCGCACTTGTCGGTGGCGACGCCTTGCTCGACGGTACAGCCGACGGCGACAGCTCTGGCGGCAGAGGCGCTGGCCGATCGCTCGGCTACGGCGGAGGCGGCAGAGCACGTCCGCTCGGAGTCGAGGGCGGCGCAGGCGTCTCGCGCGCTGGTCAGAAGAGCACCGGCCGTGCGAGGCGAGGTAACACGCTCGAAGACGAAGGCGAGACTCGGGTCCTCGACGGTACAGCTGACGGTGACGGCGCTGATGTAGCAAATTCTGAAAAGGTTCCACCAGAGCTTGCGTGTGGCGGCGGCGGCTGGCGCCTTGGCTGGGGCGGCTGTGACTGGCGCCTCGGCCTCGGTTTTGGGCAGAGGCCTCGGCTGGTTCCTTGGCCTTGTGGGCGGCGGCCTCGGCTGTCGCCTCGGCTCTCCGGGTAGTGGCCTCGGCTGTCGCCTCGTCCTCTTGTATGGCAGCCTCGGCTGGCGCCTCGGCAGCCAGGTCGGGGGCTGCGCCCCCTTCCCCCGGGCCCCCCCACGGTCGTCGCCCCGGAGGAGAGGTCTGACAGGAGGCGTCGGCGTCGGCCTGCAGCCGATGGCAGTAGTGAAGGAGGCAAGGGGCAGCTGACGGCAACGGAGCTGGGCGGCGACCGGTAGACTCGACCGAAGCAACCCCCCCAACACGAGATGGCCCGCATCGTCGGCACCCTCGCTTGGGACTGGGGCAGGGCGGGTGATTTGAAGTTGAAGTTGAGCTGCGCCGGGTCTCGGCGCCGGCGATGATGTTGTTGATGGACGGACCTGTGAGGACGGTTGTAAACCATCCGGGCTGCCTTCCGGGAGCGCCTGGCGGCCTTCCTGGAGGCTGTGCTGATGCAGAGGAGCTGGTGAGCGCAAAATGGCAGGCGCCGTTGATGGAGATCGTGTCTGGAAGCGGCTCTGCGGGGACTGGCACTGGTGTTGGTCCAGAAACAGCGACGGCGAGGATGACGGTGAGCAGGATGGTAAAAACGCAGAAGACTCCGGAGCCGAAAGCGACGCGAGTCTTGGCGCGAGCCACGCAGGCCGCAGAGAGAGCGCAAGCGGCGGTGAACCGCTCGCGAGCGCACACAACGAGCCGGCGGGCGGCAGTGAGAAAGTAGTGGACAAAGTCGACGGTGACGACAAAGATGGAGGTGGCGATGGAGAGGGCGAGCTGGATGATGGGCGGCGCTGAGCCGAAGATGGCGCGGGCGCAGGGGCGCAGGCCGGAGACGGCGCGGGCGCGAGGGCGCAGGCCGAGGTTGTCGTCGAGAGTGACGGGATCACCGGAGGAGTCGGTGATGGGATTGGTCATTTTTTCGCTGGGCGTGGCGGAGATGTCCGCCATGACCTCGGGGGTGGAGTGCACCTCACCGTAAGGTACCACGTTTGAGCGCAGAGGCTCAGAGCCGGAGGGTGGCTGGCTCATGTAGGACTGTAAAGGACCAGAAAGGCACGACGTCTAGGACATCGCGACAGACAAGACGCGCCGACTAAGGGACGTCCACGTGACACGATTGTGGCACAGAGGGTGTGATGCTGGAGTATCGACATTCATGGGGCACGGCGCAGGATGCGCCGTGCTAGTACACCGTGTGTAGCGTGTGTGAAGGGTAGCACAGGCGTCCGAATTCAGACGGCTGAAGTGGTAATGCCAGCCAGGGTAATGCATCTCTCTGCTCGGCTGCTCTTGCTAGTACTGAGTGTATGTAAAAGCGGTGTGTAAGTATACAATGACAAATGCATCGGGAGGGCTGCTGGCGCTCGCAGCAGCGCCTCGGCAGCAGCAGCAACAGGGCTGCTCGACATAACGCTGAGTCGGGCGGGCTCGCCCTTGCCCGAAAGTCAGCCACTGACGCACGCGTTGTCTGGTATAGCCCCAGCCGACTCCGCGTGAACTCTCGAGGGATCTCGAGTTGCGGAGCTCCCTGCTGCTCGGGGTACGAACTCTGTTCACACCGAGCAGCTGGGAGTGGCTGCGGCTATAGCTGACAGACGCGCGCGGTTGGCACAAACCACAGCGGTGGCAAAAGAGAAATCTTGCACTAAAAACTTCTCATCGCAAACCCCAGTCCGCCTCCGGGAATGTTCGTAAGATCTCACTAGAATTTAAACAACAAGAACTCTCTCTGAAAAAGAAAGCCGAGGACGCGCGCTCTCCTCACCGCCGCGCGCGCGTTGCAGCAGGAGTGCCGCAAACCGCAATGCGGCATTGTGCGACTACCGCATCGTGCCGCAGCTGCACCGCTTCTCCTCGGACATCATCGTGAACTCGGTGGTCCGCTGCGAGGACGCGGTCAGCACCGCGCCGGATCTCTTCTGAGAGCCGGCGCGGATCGCGGATGCGGCTTGAAGGCTCTGCCGGCAGATCTGTGGCCTGGCGCCTGCCAGACTGCGGGTCCAAATACCCCGGCGCTCGCGCGCGCCACCGCCCCCGGCGCGGGGTGGGATATCAGTTCGTGAGTTCTGTGTCCCCGTCCCTGTGCTCCACCTTCTTCTCCCGTGTCGGTCCCTGAGAACCCCACTATACAGCGCCACCTCGTGAGCTGTCCTGTGAGCTGTGTGTTGTGCGTCCAGCAGTCCGGACCCAGTGCTACGGCCGGTGACAGCGTGCCTCGTGTCGGCTCCCGAGCCAATCGTGTGCAGCGTGTGTGTGCGTGTGGGCCCGTCCTCCTTGCTTGGAGGTGTGTAAGACTGACTGACTGGACGCCGCAATCACGCCTCTTCGCCTTCTGGCTCTGTGTGTTGTTGGTCGCTGCTCACAGCCATCATCAACAGCTCCGACTGTAGACATCATGGTCGTCGGTGGCTGTGCCGAGGTTGGAAGCGAGCTACGCGAGTCGATGTCGCGCATCCACACGCGCTGCAACGCGCACCGCGAACAACTCGAGAATGCCATGAGCGCCGGTGCTTCGCGCTTCGAGATGAGCTTCACTCCTGCTGTCAAGCTGGGCGCGGTCGTCGCCAGCATCGATAGGCGCCACCACGACGTGCTGCAGATCAGCACCGACACCTTCATCGACCTTGAGCACGCCAGCATCGATAGGCGCCACCACGACGTGCTGCAGATCAGCACCGACACCTTCATCGACCTTGATGAGCACGCCAGCATCGATAGGCGCCACCACGACGTGCTGCAGATCAGCACCGACACCTTCATCGACCTTGAGCACGCCCTCACCGTCGGTCACACCAAGCCGTCCGACAACCATCTCCTGAATAACTTTGGCATCGGCCTGTACGTCTTCCAGGCCCGAAGAGCGAAACCGCCGAACGATTGCCCATTTCACGCCGCCTCTATGCTCTTGCCACGTGATGCCCTGAGCCTGATCTGGAGGTTTCCGTGTTTGTTTGTTTGATCCCCTGAGCCTGACGCCTCCTCCCCCGTCTCAGGCGGGCCTCGGTGAGAAGACGCAGGCCTTCAATCCTTCAACCACCCAGCCGCAAAACAGCTCTCTTCACGCCTCCTCCTGTGAGCAGGCCATCATCTACACGGTCAAGAAGCGCGGCGGCGAGGTGGCCGCGCAGGTCGCCCGCACCGGCTCGCTGCAAGACGAGTTCTGGTCGGCGCTCTCCAGCGACGGCCGCAGCAGCTCGGGGAGCGGCGCACGCTTCATCGCGCGCACGATCGCCGACGTCAAGGTCGAACTGAAGGACGGCGCCGCCAGCGACGTCCGCTTTGACTGGGGCAGGCCGGCCAACCGCAACGCGCGCGGCGCGATGCTCGAGACGTACTCGCCTTGGCGCGACGAGAGCAACAACCTCCGCGAGGACGGCATGCTCGCGCCGGTCAAGATGCTGCTCCGCCGCCTGGGCGACGAGGACGGTGCGTGGACAGCCGTGGCCTCTCTGCTCGCCCCCGCAGCATGCACGGCCTTGCACGCCCGCTGCTGCCGCCGCTGCTGCTAGGCCAGTGGACCCTCTTCGTCTACCACACCGCCGACTTCCAGGGCTCGTGCCCCGCCCTGCCCTACGAGCTCGGCGAGCGACCCTCCTCCTCCTCCGCCTCGCCCTCGCGCGGCCTCTTCGTGCGCGACAAGCACACCAACGAGCTGCTCGACGTCGTCGGCGAGCTGATGCAGATGCCTTGCACCCGGGGCTGCACAGCCCCTCTCCCTCTACACACCCTCTCCGCCTGCGCCCACAGGCGGGCTGCAGCACTCCTACATTGCCGCCGCCCCGCTGCGCGACGACGACGAGGAGGAGGAGGTCGAGGCGCGCATCGAGACGGCCTCCGACACGGCGGCACCATCTCCCCCGGGCACCCCCCCTGCCGGCGGCGGGGGCGACACCCTGCCCGCCTGGGCGCGCGCGGCGCCTCTCCCGGAGGTTCGTTCGCACCGCCCTCCCATCACAGCGCGAGCGCTATATGCAGGAGGCATGTCGGATCTCGCCTTCCCCAGGTGCTCGTCCAAGGGGCGAACGTAGACTGGGGAGGGCACCAGTGGGCCGCGCTGCTGCAGGAGCCCGACGCCGCGCCGGGCGACTTCGAGCCCGTCTACCTCCCCTCGGACGCGGGCTTTCCCGAGCCGGTCGCATTTGCCCGCGTCTGCCCGCTGCCACGCAGCAGCATCGCCGGCGCCGGCGTCGACCCGGAAAAGCGCGCCGCGCCTGAGTAGTGGGGAACGCTGGCCGCGATGCGAGGCGGCGAGGCGTAAGGCCTTAGTGACCCGTGTCGACCCACTAGGTACCGTCACAACCAGCTGCACCTGCCCCTGCACAAGGCCGGCCTCGACGGGGCGTACTTCGTGCTCCACGGCACCAAGGTCATCAACGACCGGCCCGGCGCCGCCTTTGACGGCCAGGTCTTCGGTCAGAACTCAAAGGCGTTCAGCAACCTGATCGCGGGCTGCCAGTCCAAGGGCAACTGGCAGACCAAGATCGAGTACGGCAATTTCGCCGAGCACCTGCGCGCCGGCGACGACACGATCCAGCTGCCCGAGGCGATGAGCTTCAGCAAGTGGGCGAAGTGGAGCAAGATCCACGAGCTCTGGCCAAACCTCGGGCTAGGCGAGCGCACCGTCCCTCCTCCCAGCGCCGGACTCGCCCTCACGCCGCGTCTTCACGCCCCCGGCGACCGCGCTGAGCGTGCGCAGGCCACCTCACCCTCTTCCTCCTCAACCCGCGCTGCTTCGCCCTCGACGGCTCAAAGACGCGACTCTCCCTGCCCGCCGAGGGGATGCCGCCGACCGTCTCGCTTGCGCACCTCGTCTCGGCGAGATGCATGCCCCCGACGGCGCACCCCGAGCTGCCTCCCCCCCCCCCCCTCATCCCACCCCTGCACCCGCGCACACCCTCAGGCGCTGCGGGTGCACGTGGTCTGCTGGTGCATCGCAAACACCGCCCCGCCGGAGCCGCCAGCGCCCAAGCTCTCCGCGGCGTCCAAGGCGCGCGCGATTGCGCAGCTCGCTCCGCACAACGTCGACACTGCCGCCGCGTCGGCAAGCCAGGAGGCGACGCCCGGGGAGCCCGCCGCCCTCGCGACACAGCGGGCGCTTCCGGCGTTCGGGTGCAGCCGCCGAGCGACGAGGCAACGGGCGCTTCACGCGCTCCCATGCGAGAACAGGCGCGGCGCGTGGTGCAGCCCTCGGCACGGTTCGCCCCCGACACGTACCCGCACGCCGTCGAGGCCTTCCCGACCCCGACGCCGCCCAAGGCCAAGCGGCGCAAGCTGGGCGCGGTGGGCTATCTCCCGAGGAGACGAGTATTACCCCCGGCGTCACAATCCCGATCCCCCGCTGGCGCGTCGATCCACAGGCCGAGACCTTCAAGAAGGGCGCGCACAAGGTGGAGGAGGCGCGCGCGGCGGGCAACACCGCCGCCGAGCTCGCGGCGTGGCGCACCCTCGGCGAGCAGCTGAAGAAGGCCTTCGGCAGCCGCGGATAGCTTTTAGCCGTCGAGGGGGCACACGCGGCACTAGGCCGTCGCGTCCTGCTCCGCCTGGCAGGGACAAGACATTTACATCATACATGCACATGCACATGCACCGAATGGGTTCACGGGCTCGACAGCCTCGAGAGACAGCGCGCACGTCACCACAGATACCTGCGGCGCGCACGAGAGTCGCTCCAGAGAGTGAGAGTGAGAGACACAGTTGGTGCTCGCTGATGCATACCTCACGCATCTCACATGCATCGATGTACACCTCTCCTCTCTCTCGCGGACGGTGTTCGCTTTTACGATTTTTATTAGTCGTGTGTGCCGCGACATTGCGACTTTACGACAGTACTCACTCACTATGGATCTATCACCGCCGCACCACTCGCCGCCTCGCCGCCCCCGCCCTCCGCCGCCCTCTCCTTCGCGCGCCTCCTCTTCCGCTGTTTCGACGTCTCCTTGCCCCTCCTCTTCCTCTTGCTGCCCCCCGCCTCCTCTCCCTCTCCACCCGCCCCGCCCGCCCGCCCCACACCCTCCGCCAGAGCAGCCTCAGCAGCCTCGCTCTCGTGCTGCGGCCGAGGCTGCCCCCTGGCGCGCCGCGCCGAGAGGCGGCACTGGAAGCGGCGGCTGAAGCCGCGCGCCGCCCACAGGTCGTCGAAAGCGGACCGATGGCTCGGCAGCGGTCGCTCGTGCGTCTTGTAGTGCGGCGGCCCAAACGCGGGCTGCCAGAGCGCCGCGAGGGCGGGCTCGGAGACGGCGCGCCTCGCGACGCTCGCGCAGTATGCCTCGTCGTCCGAGGTGAGGGTGAGGGTACCTGCGCGAGGAGGCGGGAGGAGGCGAGGAGACGGATCGGGGGAGGTCCTCTGGGCCTCTTCGTCGAGGGCGGAGCGGCGAGCGGCATGCCTCCCGGCTGGAGGATGGCGTGAGCCGCCTCGAGGAAGGCGCGGTTCACGAGGTGCCGCTCGCTGCCCTCGGACTGCGGCGGCTGCGGGAAGTTGACATGCACCTCCGCCACGGAGCGAAGGGGCAGCCCGCCGCTCAGGATCCCGTGCGCGTCCCCGGCGAGCACCGCGAGGTTGCGCAGCCCGCGCATCGCCCCCTTGGCGCGGATGAGGCACGCGCGGTCGTGACGCAGCTCGAGCGCCGCCCAGTTGGCGGTCGCAGCGTCGGCCTCCGCCCGCAGCGCCACCCAGTCGCCGGTGCCGGCGCCCACCTCAACCTTGACAGCCCGCGACGCGTCCGGGAAGAGGGCGCTCCAAGACACCTTCGAGCACGAGGCGCCCGGGGTGGAGCCCAGATGCAGCCGAGCTGTGCAGCCGAGGCTCCCACACCCTACCTTCGCAGCCGCAGCTGCCACCGGAGGGAAGCGCGCCACCGCGGCGGTCGAGAAAGCCGCCGCCGCCGCCTCGCGCCCCTCGCTCTCCAAGAAGGCGCGCACGGCGGCGAGGCTGCCCTCGAGCATCGAAACCTCCTGCGCCGACCCTTCCCCGCCACCGCCGCTGCCACCGCCACCGCCGCTGCCGCCACCGCCGCTGCCACCGCCGCTGCTGCCACCTCCGCCTCCGCCGCCGCCACCTCCGCCGCCGCCGCCGCCGCCTCCGCCGCCGCCGCCACCGCCGCTGCTCTTGCCGCTGCCGCCGCCGCCCAAAGCCTTGAGCGCCTTGGCGCAGCGCTTGAACTTGCCGGTGAGCGCGAGCGCGATGCAGACGTCCGCCGCCGCCGCGTGGCTCAGCGATGCCAGACCTCCGGAGGCGTGGGCCTCGAGCGCCCGCCGCAGCCTCTTGGAATCGAACGCCGCCGCCGCCGCCCTCACCGCCGCGTCCCTGGTCGCGCGGTCGGGCTCCAGGCCGAGCCGCGCCGCCGTCTCGAGCAGCCGGTCGACGCCCGCGCCGTCGCCGACGTAGAGGCAGCCGCGCAGCATCGTGTTTACCGTCCGCAGGTTCGGCTGTGCGGCAGGGTCGGATAGCATCGCCTCAAAGTGCGACCACGCTGCGGACAGTCCAGGGACGTATCAGATACGCATGTCAGCGGGCAGCGGAGGACAGCTGCTCTCGGAAGGTCTTCTCTCGGAAGGTTCACCGGATGGCATATCGAGGGCGTTGACTCGGCCCTTGATGACGGTGGTGTAGACCACCGCGCTGACGGGCACGCCGCTGCCCTGCATCTCGGAGAGGATCTGCCTGCATCGTTCGCCCGCGCTGTAGTCCGCGAGCCGCACGTACGCGTTGAGGAGGATCCCGTAGGTGTACTCGTTTGGCTTGAGCGGCGGCCGTAGCGCGCACAGCGCATCAAACGCCTTCTGGACCCGCTCGACCTCGCCGAAGCGTGCGTGCCGGGAGAGGAGCGAGTTGAAGAGCTTCACATTCCGTCTCTGTAGGGCCGCGGCGAGGTCGGCGTCGAAGCGGTTGGGCATATGGTGTAGCAACGTCGTGCTCGCGCTCACGCACGGCCGCTGCTAACTTGAGTCGGTGTGAAAGCGCCTCCAGGGCTCGCACCTCAACCTCTCACAGACCAGCGCATAGCGCCATAGGACGTATTTTCTTCTCACAACAAGGCTGTGAAGTGTTTATGTGCTGCATCTTGAGTGCACTTTAGCGCGAATTTCACCATCAGCAGAAGAGGGATTAGCCTAAGCACGCTTTTCTCGCCAAGTACTATCTATATTCTTTTGCTTATATTCTCGCCAGACCATCTATATTCTCGAGAATATTCTCGAATATTGAGAATATTTTCCCCACGCGAGAGGTCAGCGGACGCCAAAAATCGCTCTAAAGTAGAGGTTTGTGCTCCCAAACCGCTCAGGAACGTCCAAAACTTAAAGATTTCCGTCTGCATCGACCCAAAACCTACTGTTGAGGGGGCAAAAGAGCTGCTTCGAGAAGCTGTAGTCAAGACCGTTATAGACGCCGCGATGTAACGTCGAGAATATTCAAGAATATCTTGACACTCGAGGTCAACCAAGGTCAAGGGCTGAAGAAATCTCGTAGATTCTTGAGAAAAAGCCGCGCCGGGGCATCTATATTCTCGAGAATATTCTCGAATACGAAAGTGCGCGGGACCATCTATATTCTCGGAGATATTCGAGAATATTGTGCTTAGGCCAAAAGAGGGAAGAGGTGAAGAGAGAGAGAGATGTGAAGAGCCAGACAGAACATAAAGTACGCACTCAGCTGTGATAAAACAAACACCCAAATGACGTGTGAGTGTGAGTGTTAGAGTTGTTTGGTATTGCTAAAAATCTCTCTCTCAGCTGTGCGCACTCGAACACGCAACTAAATAGCGCACTAAACTATCACTAGGATTCCTAAAGTTCATTCACACGCACTCTAAATTTAGACCCAAGCGCCGTTGCTAGCCAAACTGTGCCCGATGGTGCTGGAAAAGCGTTCTACCATTCTCGCACTGGCAAATGCGCGATCTTCAACACTGTGTGTGCGGCGATCTGCTCCTGCTCAAGCCGGGGGGCGCTCGCTGCTCCCCGGACCCCCCGCGCCTGCGGCGGGCCCTTGTGCCGCTGCGCGGGGCCTTTTTGCGCGTCGGGGAGGCGACCAGCCGAAGTGTTTCTTTTATCGCTTGGATGGCAGCGGCGCTGGATGGCGGCTAGCGGCGTCGAGCTTGGCGCTCTGCCCTCCGCCTACGAGGAGCTGGGCGAGAACTCGGCGCGCACTCCCTTCGACGACAACGCCGACCCCGCCGTCATAGCGCTCGAGCAGACGGTGGCCGACCTGCTGAACCGGCGCCGGCCGTGCCACCACTCGCCGGTGATCGTGGCGGTGCAGCTGCTGCTGCTCGGGTGCGCGGTGCTGCTCCTCGCGCTGCCGTTCGCACTCCTCGTCTGCCTCGTCCGCCTCCTCCCCTGGCTGCCGCTCCCGTCCTCGCTGCCGCACTCGGTGCAGACCGTGCTTCGAGGGTCGCGGTGGGAGGCGGCGGAGCGGGCGAGGCGGCGGTCGCGGCCGGTGGTGGCGCGGTGGGCTGCCGCAGCGACGCGGCGGCGGCCCGAGGGCCTCGAGCCGGACGACGGCGAAACGTCCGGGACGCCTCCGCTGCTTCCCGAGACTGAGACGGCCGGCTTGGACTGGGGGGAGCTGCACTGCGGCCTGTGGTGGGCGAGCGGCGGGTGGGACCCGGCGCAGCCGACGGTGGTGTACGTGCACGGCTGGGAGCCCGGCACGACCGCGCGCGGCTTCCGCGAGACCTTCAACTGGAGGCGGAACGTCAAGCAGCCCTCGCTCGGCGTCAAGGGCGAGAGGGTGCCCGACATCGACGCGGCGGAGCTGTGGGCGGCGCGCGGCTGGAACGTGGCGCTCTTCTACTGGAACCAGTTCGCGGACGACACGCTGCACGAGGCGGAGCGCAAGATCCACAGTGCAGAGGGCCAGCACGCGCTGCGCTGGCAGGCAACCTGACGCCGCACCTCGGCCGCACCTCGGCCACATCTCGGCCGCGCCTCGGCCGCACCTCGGCCGCATCTTGGCCATACCTCGGTCGTCACCTCGTCCACAACCCGGCCATCTCGGCCTTCACCCCAGCCACACCCCGTCTCTAGGTGCGGCAGGCGGACGGCAAGACCGTGTCGCGGGACGCGGCCGACGGGACACCGTGCGCGATAGAGCCGAGAGGAGGGGAGATACGGCGGCGATGGAGTGACCAGAGGAGGTATGGCAGAGACCTGGGAAGCGAGATACACGGCAGAGGTCTGGGGACCAGAGGAGGCTGGGGCCGTGACGAGCCGCTGCTCCCCTGCTGCTGTGGGCAGGTGCGTGGCGGACCAGCTCGCCTCGGCGCTGCTGCCGCTGTGGCGAGCCGCGTACGGCGGAGGACCCTCCTCGCCGGTGCGAGGCGGCGCAGGCGGTAGCGACGGCTCCGGGGGCGGCGGAGAGGCGGCGGCGGTGTCAGAGCTGGGTGCCGGCGCCGGAGGGGCGGCGCAGCGACAGGCCGCGGGCAGCGATCCGGATGGGTGGAGGGGCGGCGGCGGCGGCGGTATTGGCGGCGCAGGCGGCGCAGGCGGCGCAGGCGGCGGGAGCTGCGGCGGCGGCGAGGGCGGAAGCGAGGGCGGCTGCGAGGGCGCTCCGAGGCGAGCGGTGCGGCAGTTGCGGCTGGTGGGCCACTCCTTGGGCGCGCAGCTCGTGCTCGAGGTCCAGCTGTGAACAGCGTCTCTTCACACCTCTGCCAGTGAACAGGCGCGCAGCTCGTGCTCGAGGCGGTGGGTCGGCTGGTCGAGCGGCAGCCGCCAAAGGGGCGGCGCCACCTCCACCTGGCCGAGGTGAGCATGCAGGAGGCGCCGCTGCGGATCGCTCTGCTCGACCCATTCTTCAGCCCCGGCGCCAAGCAGTACTTGCCTCGCCAGACCTCGCCCGCCGCCAGGGGCGTCGCAAACCTCTCCGCCGCCTTGCGTTCGCTGCCGCACTTGCCCGTCGAGCTGTACCGCGCCTCCATCCTGGGCGACCCTCCGCTCTGCGCCGCGCTGCTGCCGCACCTCGGCGACCCCACGCCGCAGCTGCACGAGCTCGCGGCCTTCGGCTACGTCGTCCCGCCGGGCGTCCACCCGCTCTCGCCCCGCGCGCGCCACATCGCCGCCGTCGGCCTCTACTTCCTGTCGATCGCGCACGAGGAGGACGCGCACACGCCGTGGGAGGGGAGGATGCACCCGCGCGCGCACGACGGGCTCATCTGCGAGCGGATGGTCGCGCAGACCATCCGCTCGCAGTCGGCGCAGCGGGCGGCGCCGCAGCCGCTGCAGCCCGCCACGCCCGCTTCGCTGCTCGCCTTCCTCAGCCGCGCCGACCGCGACGGAAACCTCTCCGACGACCGCGGCTCGGTCGACTCGAAGACGGAGCTGCTCGAGAGGAAGGACTCGGTGCAGGAGTTTGACGACGCGCCGCACGACGCCGTCAAGCTCGACCTCGCCGGCTGCTTCGCCGACCCGTCGGTGCTCGACCCATCGCCGCCCGAGCATCGCGGACCGGGCGCCGTCGCCGGCGCGAGCGTGTCCGGCCTGGTCGTCGACGTGGTGTGAGAGCGGTGCACCTAGTCCTTAGAAGCTACACCTATAGAACATTTGATTGTCCAGTTCTCCTTAGGAGAGAGGAGTGTTGACTGTTGTGTGCGGAGTTTTTCTGACTACCAGGACGCTTTACAACTGAAAGGTCAAAGCCGACACCGGATATCGTACTGTACTCTCTTTATCCCGCCGCACACGACACGCACGAACGCACCCGCCACCCGGGGGGGGGGGCCTCGCGACTGGCAAACGTCACACGACGCGCCTCAACAGGCACACGCGGCTGCGCTGTATCCGCCGGCTCATCTGTGGTCCGTGACGCCCGGAGCCCCTCCCGTTGCTGCTCGCCCAAGGACGAGCCCCTTGAGGAGCAGCGGCCACTCGGGTTGGTGCATCGCCGGCGCCCCGCCTTTGCACAGCACCTTCAGCCTCGCCTCGGCCCACTGCGTCATGCCGAGGGACGCAATGAGGCCGAGCTGTGTGCCCTGCAGCGCGCTCTCTCCCAGCTCGAAGGAAAGGGTCGCCGTTTTGGTGGTGCCCGCCTGCGCAGCAGCGCCCAAGGTCGGCAAGCCATTTCACAACCCTGTGCTGATCTAGGCTCCGACTCCCACTAAATCTCGGGTAAACCTCGCCTCGACGCTCAGTTTCTTCGGCTCGACCGAGAACCCCACCTGCACAGCCTCCTCCGACAGGCCCTCGAAGCTCACCTCCAGTGGGGGTGGCTTCTTTGCCTCACCGCTTGCATTGCCAAAGGTAAGCTCATACACCGCCTTGCCGCCTCCGCCGCTAGGCGCCAGCTCGATGACCATCTCCTCGGCCTACGTGAAGGACAGCACAACATCTAGGCCTCGACCGCCCAGCGCGCCTCTCGGTGCGACCCGGCCTCCTCAGAAGCTGCGGCGGCCGCGTCCCCGCCCTCTGCGGCGGCGGACACATCGAGCGGCGGCGGCGCGAGGAGAGACTGCGCTCCACTCATCGCTGGAGGGAGGACAAAACCGCTGGAGAGCCAAGCGCGGCCAGTGACAAAAAGCTGCAGCAGCGGCGCCGATGGCTCCCCCGCATCGCTGCCGCCGGCCATGGCAACCTCCACGAGCTGGAAGAAGTGCACCGACGCGTGGTCGGGGGCAAAGGTGAAACTGAGCGGCTGCGCCCCGCCGGGTGGGATCTCGCCAGCCGTGGGCGAGACATCGAACGGAGGGAGCGGGCCGAGGTTGGCGTGGCCGCTCTTCACAGCGCGTAGGGCGAATGTGACCGGAAAAGCGGACTCATTCACGAGGTCGAAGGAGCGTGTTGCGCGGTCCGCCACGAGGACGTCACCAACGTGGACGGCGCGGGTGGGGGCCGCGGCAGGGCCGAATGAGACAGGAGGGGCCTCCTCCTCGGGGACAAGCCTGAGCACGGGCGAGTCGCCGCTGCCTCGCAGGCTGAGCGTCAGCCGGAGTGGCTCACCGCACGCGCCTTCCGTAGCCACTATGAGCGTCTCGAAGGACGGCACGGGTGCCACTGGCTTATACCTGAGGTGATGAAGGCATGGAGAGCGTATCGCAGGCTAAGGTAGTGCACAGTAGGGCTGGACTACCCCCCCCCCCCCCCTCCTCCGCCCAAGGCCAAACAGGAGTCCCACGCGTGACGCACCTCAGAGTGAGCTCGGCGGAGGCGCCCGGCTCGAGGGCGGGCGGCGCGTTGAGCACAGAGAAGGGCCCGGCGGGGCACAACGGCTCGAGTGCGAGGTGGGCCGGAAGGGCAAGCCGCGACTGCACCGCCACCACCACCTCCCGCGTCTGATCGACAGGCACATTGCCAAAGTCGACGCTCTGCCGGACGAGGCCGTTGCTGAGAACAACGCCCGCTGCGACGCTCGTCGTCTCCACCTGCGGACCGCGCCGCACGAATGTCAATTTCAAGCTTGCCTCCCGTGGCCACGTTGATATGTGTACCTCCAAAAAGAAGGAAGTGTGCGGCGCCGGCGCATCGCTTGCGCCCCCGCTGGGCCGCACGTAGCAACACACGCAGCTAGTGGCGTGCTGAGACCAAGGCTCGACCACGTCCCTGACCGGATCGGCAAGGCCGTCGCGGCGGTCCTCGCCGGCGTTGGGCTCGGCACCTCGTGCCATGAACTTGCCAAACTCGCCCGCCGACACGTGCCCTCCCCCGTCGTCGTCGAGCACCAGCCACACCTGTGACAGAGTAGATGGAGAGAGAGAGAAAGAGAGAGTTAGTGGGTGAGCGTATGATACGATTCGACAGGCGTGTGTCGGGCAGGCCCCGCCCTAGCAAGACTACTCACTGGCCACACCTCTCGCAGCTCCTTGGCCGACAGCCTGCCGGGAGACAGCTTGAGGTCCTTCCGTACCATGTGCTTGAATTCATCGAAGGAGATTAGGCCTGAGCCATCCGCATCGACCTGTCGCCAAAGGCCCGAGGTGTAGCCGAGAAGTGGCCGAGGTGCAGCCGAGGTGCGGCCGAGGTGCGGCCGAGTTAGCCCCTAGCCACCGCTGCCCCGCCTGCTTGAAGAGCTTGAACCAGCTCCGCTTGGAGGGGTCCACCGCCAACCGCTCAAGCTCCCGATTCAGTAGCGCCGCCACCCTCACCACCATCTCGTCGCTCGCGGGAGGGCCACGCTGCGGTTCGACAGCCTCGGGGTGCGTCGCCTCATCTGGGCCTTCATCGGCCAGTCCCTCTGAACCGCCGCCGTCGCCGCCGTCGCCGCCGCCTTCCGCGTCCTCGCCACCGTCGCCACTTGCTGGGGATGCCTCCTCCACATCGCCCGATTCCGCCGCTAGCTCCCCTGCGGCTTCGACAGAAGCGCTCCGCTGTGGCGCTGTGAAGGAAACTACGACTCTCACCGAGGCGCCGGCGGCCAGCGTGCCGATTTGGGGCGCGACGGCGAGCCCAGAATCCGCCGGCGGACGGAGCTCATAATCGTGCGGCTGAGAGGAGTCGTTGGCGAGGGATAGCTCCACCGAAGCAGTGTCGCCCTCGGCCGTCGCTGGAAGCCGCAGTAGCGAGGTGGAGAGCCGCAGGGGGGGCTTGACGCCTGGTCACAAATTTGGACGTGTGAAGAGACGCTGTTCACACCACCGGGCCGGGTGTAATCAGGCGGGTGTAATCAGGCCGCGGCCGACGCATCGGAAGGAGTACTTCCGGTTGTGGGAGGTGCGGCACTCGAGGGAGAGGGAGAAGCGCGTGTCGGCCGAGGGCGAGAAGAGGACACTGCGCTGCAGCGTCTCGCCCGGCAGGATGGTCCCCAGCCCGTCGCCTGGCTGCACCTGCAGTACCTCCGGCTCCGTGGAGCTGAACCCAAACCGCTGCGGCAGCGACGAGGGGTTATGTAGCGAGATTGGCAGCTGACGCCGCGCAGTGACCGGCACGTCGCCAAAGTCAAGGATGTGGAGCATCGTCTCCCCATCGGCGCCGCAGATTAGCAGCTCTGATGTCGTCAACGTGGCGCGTAGGGTGAAGCGCACCGGCGCCGCCTGCCCTCGGACGGTGAGGCGGATGGGGAATGCGATCGTGTCTTCCTCGACCAAGTGCTTGGCGCAGCTCTCGCGCAGCGTGTCGAGCACAGTAAACTTTAGCTGGACGCCGACCGAGCCGTGCGCCTGCACGAGCGCCGTCACAGGCGAGAACTCGAGACAGCCCTCGAGGCTTGGAGGCACGCGGAGCGCCACCTGCGGCAGGGCCGAGGGGAGTGAAGAGTCCCGGGGGAGAGGCGGCGGGCGAGAAGACCGCGCGCCACGAAAGCCGTGCGCGGTGGGGAAGAGGTGGCGGCGCGGACGGATCAGAGGGGAGTCTTTGCCTGCTGCGCGACCGCCGAGCGGTTGCACACCCTCAACTCGTCGCGGTAGAGGGCGCCGACGAGGCAAGTGCGCAAGTCGATCATTGGGCGGGGAAGGTAGATTGGAACCTGCGCACCCGATCCCGACAGCTCCACGTGCTCCGCCCTCCAGTCGCCCCCAAAGTCGAGCCGCAGCAGCGCGGATGCGCTACCCGCCGCCGCTGGGGTGAAGCGCAGCGAAACAGTGGCCTTCGAGCGCGGCGCGAGTGTGATCGTACCGCCGCTGCCCGCCTCGAACACGGCCTTGCCTGCTTCGTCGGCGGCGTCGCCCGCGCCCCGCTGAAGACTCACAGCAAAGGCCGTCCCCAGTGCGCCGCTGTTTTTCACCTCGAGAGTGAGCGAGGCCGACTCGCCGAGGACGACCGTCCCAAAGTGCAGCGCGGACGTTTGCAGTAACACTGCGAGCTTCTTGGGCGCGCAGCGGATGGGAACTGACATGGGCCCCGTGTGGGTGAGCAGCAGGAGCACCGTGTCGATGTCCTCGCCCAGCTTTGGCGTGAAGGTGAGCTTGAGAGAGACGGAACGGCCAGCAACCATCCGGCCAGGCGGCTGGTGCTCGAGCAGAAAGAAGCTCGCAACCTCGGGGGGGAAGGCCGCCGGCCGGAAGGAGTTGAATGAGTTAGAGACGTTGGTGAGAGCGAAGGTCTTGACGTACGTTTCGCCCGCCTCAAAGTCGAGGAACTCGAGCACCGGCTCGCTGGGCACGAACGCGGGGCCGCGCCAGGTCTTGCCGCACACCGTCTGCTCGACGACCACGTTGTCTCGCTGGCGCTGCCGCGCTGCGGCCATGTACCGTTTCTCGAGCACCGAGAGGGTTGCGCCCTTGAGCGGAGATGGCGGCCCCGGAGGAGCGGGGACGCCGTCGTCCCACAGCCCGGGCAACTCCGGCTCGACCACCTCATCGGCGGGCTCGCCGCGCTCCCTCGCCTCCTCCGCAAGCGCCCGCGCCGACGCCGACTTTAGCGGCGACAGGGTCAGCGAAGCGACAGGGTCAGCGAGGACCGATCTTGCTGCGACGGGCTCGGGGAGGGCGGCGGCGCGCGCCGCAGCTTCTGCCCGGCTGGAGGCGGCCGTGTTGGGGTACTTGTCGGCCATCATGTCCAGGATATCGCCGTCCTTGCCGAGGCCCAGGCCGAACTTCCAGTCCTTCATCGTCACGTGCTGCGAGGGCTCGATCCGTGGCCAGCGCGAAGTCGGGTCGAGCAGCGTGGCCCCTGTCTTGGTCACGCGGCGCATGTAGCTCTCGCTCTTGACCTGGCTGCCGACGGAGGTCATCTCGAGGGCGGCTCGCTCGGCGGCCTCCCGCTCCCGCTCGACGCGTCGCTGCTGCTGCGCCTCGGCCGCCCTCTGCTTGCCGAGCCGCGCGTGCATCTCCTCGCAGTTGGCGGCGAGGCGCGCCTCCACCTTTGCGCGATCGGCAGCCGCGCGCGCCGCCTCGTCGCGCTCCCGGAAGACGCGGTACGGGTTGCCGCCCTTCTCCAAGATCTCCACCTTCTCCGCCGCACGCTTCTCCTCGCGCCTCGCCAGCGCCTCAGCCCTGCGCTCGCTGGCGCCCCGCGCGGCTGCCGCGGCCTCGGCGGTCGACGCCTTGAGCTGCAGTACCGCCTCGGCGCGCCTCGCCGTCCGCTGCGCCTGCTCCTCCCGAAGCTCCTCCACCTTTTCCCGGATCCGCCTGTGGCTCTCGTTGGCCCGGCGCGCAGCCTTGACGTGGGCATCCCGCGCGGCAATCAGCTGCCGCTCGGCTCGCTCGGCTCGCTCTGCAGCCGCCGCCTCTTCGGTGGCTTGGGCGGCGTCGCGAGCCGCGACCTGAGCAGCGGCAGGGAGTGGGCGAGCGTCACGGCTAGGGCACCCGGAGGAGCGAGACAGGTGTGCGGGTAGACGGCGGCTGTTTTTGAGGCAAGGTGCCACCTCCCGCTGAGAGCCGAGCTTCTCCCTCTGGATGCGGCTCTGCGCAGCGGCCTCGTACAAGCGCGCGTCCTCCTCCTGCCGCGGCAGTAGCGGTTCGAGCTCGGCAGAGGCTCGGCTCAACTCAATGGCGAGCCTACAGAGTGAGCACAAAAGCAGTGAAGACTCTTGCAGAGCCTCTGCGTAGCTGGCGTCCGTGGTTCCGTGGAGCCTTTCCGCTTCGAGTCGCGCAGAGTCGCAAGCCGCGTTCGCCTCGCCGAGGCGTGCTGCGAGCGCCTCGCGCTCAGCGGCAAGGGAGGCGGCCTAGGACGGAGGCACGGGCGTTGGGTCTCGGGATCGCTGGGCGGCGCTCACAGCTGCGTCGTGCGAGGCCGGCTGCGTCTCCCTCTCCTCACGCCACAGCTGATCGAGCCGCTCCTCCATCTCTCGCGCTGCGTGGCCCGCGGACGCACTTGCCTCGAGCGCCTGCTGCCTCTCCCGCGCCAGTGCCGTCACCCTCGCTTCGGCGCGGTTGAGGGCAACCCGCTCCTCACGAAGGCTCCGGTCGGCATAGGTGGAGACCGCCAGCGTGGCATGGGGTGCGGTGTCGGCAGAGAGCGAGACTTCCCCGCCAGGGCTGGCCCACGCCACTGCGCGCGAGTCCATACAGGAGTGTTTCGCGGCGGACGGAAACGTTACAGCGGGTTTATTCACAGAGCTCTCTCTCTTCACAGATAGGTTGATCAGAAACAAGAATCACACGTCATCGCAGACAGAGGCTGAGGGTGTGAGCTGGAGAGCGAGAGGCGAACCTAAGTGGAAGGTCCTTCTTGATCTTTTACACACAGAAAAATAATACGCGCGGCTGGCGGGAGGCGGGGGGCTTGCCGGGGCCCGTGGCATAAAACTCTGTCTAACCTGTGCGTTATTCTTCTAAAGGCTGATACACGTATAGCAGGGCCCAGACCAACAAAGGCGCGCGGACAGAACGCGGCGCAGCAGCAGCTCACGAGACGAGGGTCGACGCGGTGGCGGCCTCGTACTTGAAGTTGGGCGCGACAGCCTTGACCTCCTTGTAGTAGCGCGCGAGGCGGTGGATGCGGCTCTCGATCAGAATGAGGCGGAACTTCGCGTCCTTGTCCTGCCGGAATTTGTCGAGGTGCTTACGCACAGACACAGCCTGCGGGCGGCGGGGAGAGGCGGGCGGCGTTAGGGGGGCGGAGAGCGGGCGGCGACAGCGGCGGGCGCGTCCAGCAGCAGGGGGAGGGGCGGCGACAGCGGCAGGGGCGGGGCGGGGCGGGAGGGGGGAGGGGTGGGGGGGGGGGGGGCAGGTGCTAGGGGGGCCCCGCCTTCTTGATGAGGCAGTACAGGTCCTCCGGGATCTCCGGCGCGAGGCCCTTCTTCTTCAGAATCCGAAGAATCTTGGAGCCCGTCACATGGCACACCTGCAGCGTCGCGGCGGCCGCCTCTCAGCGACACTCAGCCGGCAGCTTCAGCAGCTGCGCCCAGCACCCCCCCCTTCCCCCCCCTCCCCCGCCCATCAGCCGCAGTCGGGCTGACTCCCCGCCGTACCGCCCCCCTCGCTCCGCCGTCCACGGGAGCGTCGACAGGCCGGCGGCCGTGCACGCTGGGCCTGGCCCTCTCCCCCGACCTCCCACGCAGCGCCTCTGCGCCGCTGCAGCGCCCATGCCCTACTCCCCCCTAGGCGAGCGCGCGCCTGTGCAATCCCGTGCGAGTCCCGCAGGATCACGCCAATCTGCGACGGTGTCAAGCCCTTCTTCGCGAGCTTGCACACGTGCTCGTTCACCTGCAAGCCAGCTGCGGCGGTCAGAGCGCGTGCCCAGCGGCGAGCGGCCAGTGCTGCAGTGCCGCGCCTCAGCCGGGTTCTGCTTGAACCAGGAGGGCGTCGACCGCCGGTACGGCAGCGCCGACTTGGAGATGCCCTTGCCCTTGCTGTGCATGCGACCCATGGCTGCCGAGTCTGCGGGCGGCCCTGCGCAGGGAGGAAAGCGTGAGAGGCTCACCCGCGTGCCGCGCGAAGCGGCGCTTTTGCCGCATAGGATGCGCGCAGAGCTGCGCAAAGCTGCCCGCATTACTTCCGTACAGAGGGGGACGGCGTGCGGCGCAGGCGGCGGTGTGAGGGGGGGTGGGCACGCGGGCTCCCGGCCGCTTGGCCCCAATGGCGCCAGCTGCGCACCTCTCTCCACGCGCTCTATGTGCGTTTCCGGTTTCTTTTTTCTTCGTATTTTCTTAAACCGCTGGAGGCGGAATTGGGGGGGCCACCCCCTATCCCCCTACCCCTGGCACCTTACCCTACCCCCCACACAGCCGGAACCCTGAGCCTCTTTGTCGATTTCCGATTTCTTTTTTGGGGCTTTCTTTTCTGGTTCTTCTCCAATGACGCCTCATGAGACATGTCGCGTAACCCTAGACCGTAGACGGCTAGCGAGCCGGCTCGGGCTGCGCCTGCGGGGCCTCCCTTCAGAGCGCCGTGATCCCACGTGGGCGTGGTTTAGAAGCAAGGCAGACCGTGCGGTCTCTTGTCGCCACCCTTCACCCCCAAGGTACGTATGTGCGGACGCACCACCGGCGCACCGCTGGTGGCTGGAGCGCGGCGCGAGTGGACTTCGCTCACACGCGTGCGACCTGTGAATCCAAGATCCCCCAAACCATGGATAGTAACGGTAAGTAGGAAGGCGAAGAATCGAAGAACAGCCAGGGCGCACCAAGGCCCGCAGCGCGCGCAGCAAATAGCGCTCGCTGTGAACAGAACGAAACTCCTGGCAGGAGGCTACATCGCGGCGGCGACCTTGCGGGTCAGCTCGGCGAGGCGGCAGGCGTAGCCCCACTCGTTGTCGTACCACGCGAGCACCTTGCACTGCGTGCCTGGTCACAGCACCTCGCGCGTGAAGCGGCGCCGGTCACCACGCCGGAGCCGTCCCCGGAGCCGCGCGCGCCTCCCATCACAATGGTCGACGCCGCGTCGATGATCGTCGAGCGGCCTATCCGCAGCAGCCCGCGCCTGAAGGGACGCCCTTCACGGCCCGCGCCGCCAAGCGTCGAGGCGCCGTCGTTGCAGTAGTCCGCCGCCGTCAGCTTCTTCTCCTCGATGCCGAGGATGCCCGCCAGCTCGCCCTTCTCGGCGGCGGCGAAGAGGCCGTTGACCTCCGCCGCAGTCACCTCGCGCGCCATCTCGAGGGTGATGTCGGTGAGCGACGCGGTGGCCATTGGTACGCGCACGGCGTGCCCGTTGAGCTTGCCCCTGAGCTCCGGGATCACCTCGGTCACCGCCTTGGCCGAGCCGGTCGTCGTCGGGTAAAAGTTGTTGATTGCGCCGCGCGCGCGCCGCGGCTCCTTCTCGGCGCACCACGCCGCGTCGAGCACGCTCTGCGTGTTTGTGAGGCAGTGGATGGTCGTGATCGAGCCGTGCTTGACGCCGACCTTGTCGTGCAGCAGCTTGATGACTGGCGCGATGCAGTTGGTGGTGCACGAGGCGGCAGTCACCACGCTGTGCTCCGCGGGCACGTAGGCCGCCTCGTTGACGCCGAGGACGACGTTTGGCACGCCGGCGTCCTCCGGGGGCGGGCAGTGTGCGGTCGGCTGGTGAGGTGCCGTCAGCCGGAGTAGGCGCAGAGGAACTCCGAGAGCGCGGCCGCCCAGGTGTGCGGAGTGGCAGGCGGGGTTGAGGGTCTGCGCTCGCCTTTACGGGCGCGGAGACGACGACCTTCTTCGCGCCGAGGTCGAGGAAGGGCTGCACCTGGGAGGCGAGCAGGCGCCGAGACGCCTCACGAGGAGAAGCCGAAGGGGCGACCGCCGAGGAGGGTGCTGCCACGGAGCAGGGCTCGCCACTGCAGGTGACGGCACGAGCGGGCGGCTGAGCCGTTGCGATTGAGGGAGGACGACGAGTGCCGAGTGTGAGAGGAAAGCGTCCCGGAGGCGGCCGCGCCTTTGCGACGGAGCAAAACTTGCCGGTGCACTCCATCACGACGGTGACACCGAGCTCTGCGATCGGAACGTCGGCCGGGCTCGCGATCTGCAGGAACTTGACCTTGGTGCCATCAAAATCGATTATGTCGCCCTCGGTGCTAATCTTGCCGGAAAGGAAGCGGCCGTGGTGCGTGTCATACTCGGTGATGTAGGCGGACGTCTCGATATCGCCCTGCGGCGGCGCAGCGCGGAAAAGTGAGCAGCGCACGGCGGCAATCAGGCCGACGTCAGTGACTGTCGATGGCGGAGGGTGTGCAGGAGGACGTGGCCACCCGCAGCTCGTTGATCGCCACCACTGTCACCTCGGTCTGGTTGAGGAGTGTGCGGAGGGCCAGCCGGCCGATGCGGCCATTTCCGTTGATCAGAACCCGCTCCGGAGCCTTCTTCTTTTTGCTAAACATCGAACACACGGAGAGAGAGCAGAGCAGTGCACTCTGTTCAGGCGCCACGCTTATGCCGACGGAGGTTACGGCGAGCGGAATGGAGCAGAACGCCCGCTTTCTCTTCCCGTTCATTTTTTTTCTTGATCGCCGGCAATCTCGGAGACGGGACGGTTCCCCTTCAGTAAGCTCACCCATGTCAGCCGCCATCCAGTCCGCGATCGGCGCTGCCGTCGGCTTCGCCGCCCTCGAGGCGCTCGATACTGTCGTCAAGCCATTGGGCTACGGCTCCAGCATGTGTCCTCCGCTCGGCGCGACCGCCGTCCTCCTCTTCTGTCTCGCCAAGGTTAGTCGCGGCTCTGCCCTGCATTCTCTCCATCACGCCCGCAATGCTCCTGCGCGCCGCCCAGTCTCCAGGATGAGCGCTAGCTGCCGTTGCCTGCAGGCGCCCGCCTCCTCGCCGTTTGCCGTGCTTGGAGGCTACATCGTCTCCTCGCTGGTCGCCCTCGCCGTCGTCACGTTCCTGCCGCCCGACTTTTGGTTCCTCGCAAAGGGCCTCGCCGTCTCGGGCGCCATCGGCGGCATGGCGCTAACCGGGACCGTTCATCCTCCCGGTGGTGCTTACGCCTTCCTCTTTGTCGCCCAGAAGCTGCCCGCGCAGGCGATCCCACCAGTGCTGCTCGGCGCGGTGGCGCTGATTGTCGCCCAAAAGGTCGTCCAGGCCGTCGTCGCGGCGACCGTCGGACCCGAGCCCAAGGCCAAGACGAAGTGAGGCCTGATGAGATGTGAGGCTTACTGGCTCACATGCGGCGGATGCCTGTGTCCCTCGAAAGAGCCGCCTCCGGCCCTCCGCACCCTATGGTCCCTAGTGGTGAGGCCCAATCGGCCGTCTCGCACCTACGTTTGGCTCAGTACGTCGTGGCCCACTCTTGCATATCCGTGTTCGTCCAGATAGCAGTTTGCATCCATGCACACACCTGCGACCTGGGTGTCCTGGTCCACACACCCCCACACATATTTATGATTCACGTAAAGCCGATGGTAGACGGCTCATAATACATAATCATAAATAACCTCCACGTGCACCGACGACCGAGGTTTAAACTGCCTCGAGCTCGACGAGGAAAGCGGATCTCGTTCCAACAGTATTAAACCAAATCCAAAAGTTTTTGGATTTTGAGATTCGCCTCGCAGTTTACCCGGCCAACGATATTTTCCTGCTTAGCGCGATATCCGTCAAACCAGTTTACCCAGTCTCCCACAATTCATGTTTCAGCTTACCCGGTCGCTAACATTTCTCATGTCAGATTACCCGGTCGGCCAAATTTCTCGTCCAGATCACCCGGCGGCTAACCTACTTTTCTCTTCAGCTTACCCGGACACGGGGACGGCTGCCTAGCTAAGCCGCCGCCGCCGACGCTTCCTCCGACGCCACCCGTGGCACCAGACACGTTACCCGTGTGGCCTGGCTTCAGCATATATGAGGTCATACTGCTACCCTTCCTCGTGCGATGGCCAGCTCGGCCGTGGCTGCGCGTGGTCATAGATGCAAGACCATTGCCTCGCCGAGAGCTCAGTTGCATGCTCTATCCCCTTCAGCCCTCCAATTCCCATCTCTCCTTCGCGCCCATTCCCCCCGTTTCCGCGACCAGGATCCTGATTGCGCTCATCATCCTGTGCGTGCCTCTGCTTGCGATGCTCTTCTGCTACCACTTCTCCCTAACAGGGTCGCATCGCGGGAGCTCACTGCTGGTAGAGGACCAGGGCCCGCCACGCTACCCACCCCGAGCATACTCGGGTCACATCTAGAATCAAATTTTCTGTGGCCTTTCGTCGTGACTCGTGCCCGCACGATGAGCCATGTGCATGTCGTGAGATGCGCGGCTCGGGCTGCGCCCATGAGCAACGCATGTTAATGTATGTACCAATACTCAGCGCGAACCAGTACGTGAGCGCACAAAGGCCACACAACCCGCAACCCCCGAGAGATACGTATGTTAGAGCTCTACACGGCGCGCTATCTCGTCCGGTCTGCGCAGACAGCACGCACACTCAATCATGGTTCATGCGCGCTCTGTGGAGATAAGTCCGATCCGCCCTCGTCAGAATCTAGATTCGCCGGCTCACGACGCCGCCATCACCAGGCGGGTGTACAAGCCACCAAGAGAGAGAAGCTCCGCGTGCGTTCCCTTCTCGACGACGCGGCCCTCGCTCAGCACGGCGATGCTGTCGGCGTTGCGGATGGTCGACAGCCGGTGCGCGATGACGAGCGTCGTACGACGCGTCTCCGCCACCACCGCATCCAGCGCCGCCTGCACGACCCGCTCGCTCTCGTTGTCGAGCGCCGACGTCGCCTCGTCAAGCAGCAGCACCGCCGGCTTGCGAACGATGGCGCGTGCGATCGCCACGCGCTGCTTCTGGCCGCCCGAAAGACGACTGCCCTTGAGACCAACTTGCGTGGCGTACCCGTCGGCGAGGCTGCTCGTGATGAAGCCGTGCGCGTTGGCCAAGCGCGCCGCGCCCTCGACGTCGGCGTCGCTCGCGCCCGCCTTGCCGTACCGGATGTTGTCCGCCACCGAGCCTTGGAAGAGGACCGGCTCCTGCCCCACCAGCCCGAGCTGCGCGCGCAGCCAGCGCACGTTCAGGTCGCGCAGGTCGACGCCGTCGAGCAGGATCGCGCCGCCCTGCGGGTCGTAGAAGCGCTCGAGCAGCGCGACGAGAGTCGACTTGCCGCTGCCCGAGGCGCCGCACAGCGCCACCGTCTGCCCCGCGGACACCGAGAGCGAGTAGCCGTTGCAGACGAGGTGGTCGGGCGCGGTGGGGTACGCGAAGACCACGTCGCGCACCTCGATCTCCCCCGCCACCGCCTCGGGCGTCTGCCCAGCCTCGGAGAAGGAGTCGATGGCTGGCGTTTGGTCGAATAGCGCGAAGAGGCGGGAGGCGGCGCCGATTGCGCTCTTGAGGCTGGCGAGCTGGCCCAGCTTGAGGAGCGGCACCATCGCCCCCGTGAGGACGAGCAGCGGCGCAATGGCCTGGGGCGGGGAGTGGGCAGAGAGAGGGGTGAGGGCGCGGCAGCCAGCCACGACACTCCTTTCACGGACTCTCCGCCGCCGCCTGCACGAGAGTGATGATGCCCTGGTCGGCGAGCCAGACGGCGTAGTAGAATGAGACGCCCACGAGGCACATGAGCACGCCCATAGTCAGCCCGTTGAAGAAGCCGCCTACGGGAGCGGTGTGTGTGGCTTTGTCGTGGACACGTCCCTGGACGTGCCGTCGCCGTCGGCCGTACGATGAGGACCGACGATCGCATCGCGCTTGCCGTACCGTGCCGCGTCGGCGCTGGAGGCGCAGTAGCTCTCGTAAAAGTGCTGCTCCAGGTTGAAGGAGGCGACAGTGCGGATGCCAAGCACCGCCTCGCCGATCGCCTTGCTCGCGCTCGCCTTTGCGACGAAGCGGCGCGAGGTGACCTTCTTGCCCTGCGCCGCCTTCTTCTCGTCCGCCTGCTCACGGCACGAGCTGTGAAGAGACGCTGTGCGCCGGTGGCGGGGAGCGCCGCCTCCGTCGCGTCTGCCGACGTGCCGCTCATGAAGAGGGTCTGCATCCCCATGATGAGGCCGAGGACGGGCAGGATGGCGCACCAGACGAGGAAGAGCTGCCTGCTCACGGGCAAGCGGGCGGTGAAGCAAGCCTCCCTCCTCCACGGCGCCGGCCGAGCTCGAGGGCTGCGCGCGCCACGAGCACTTCCACAGGATGATGACGAGCACGGAGCCGAGCCCGCCCACCAGCTGCGCGACCAGGTCGAGCTGCTCCGTCGTGATGGTCTTGACCTTGTCCACCTTGTCCGCCAGGAAGGCGGTCAGCTCCGACGCAGAGTTGGCCTGCGGACAGCCAAGCGGCGTCAGAGCAAGGCGCCGCGCAAGGCCAGGGCCGTCGGCTCCGAGGCCCGACTCGCCTCCACGTCGAAGAAGCCGATGTCTTGGCGGAGCAGCGCGCCTGAGGAGCAGTGCGTCCTCTCTCAGCCACGAGGCAGTCGTGAATCAGTCTTCGTGGACCCGGCGTCGCGGCGGAGCAGCGCGCCGAAGCCCCGCTGGCGCAGCTTGGCGGTGAGCGAGGCGCCCGCCTCGCCGTTGAAGTAGCCCGAGCAGAAGAAGGCGAACGTGGTTGCGCCGGCGATGATGGCGAGGCGGGTGGAGAGCTCGACCGCGTCGGATCGCATCCGGCTCGGGTCGCCGTCGTACAGCACGACCATCACCTGCGCGTGACACGAGCGCTGCGTCAGCTCTGCGGCAGGGCGGCGGGCCGCCAGTCCCACAGCACCGCCCTCGCCTCGGTCACGAAGTAGAAGCCGATGGAGGGGCCGACGCACGCCGCGCCAGAGAAGAGGACCATCAGCAGCAGGTGCACCGCGCGATCCGACTGCAGCCGGACGGCAGCCGCGTGAGCGGGAGTACGAGGACTATATGACTATCTAGTTGCGAATGAGGCGGGCCTGCAGCCCGAGCAGCCTCCGGAGCGGGCCCAACGCCTCGCGCGGCAGCGGCGCCACCCGCGCCAGCCCGAGCCCGTCCTCTCCCTCCTTTGTGGAGGCCGGGGGGGGCTCCAGCGCCGCCGCCACGGGCCCGCTCGCCGAGAGCGAGTCGCCGCCCTCGTCGCCCGCCGCGCTCGCGATCGTGGCGCGGTCCTCCTTGAGCAGCTCCTCCTGCTCCTTTGCGAGCTTGGCGAAGACGCCGCCCGGCCGCGAGACGAGCTCCTCGAAGGAGCCCTTCTCAACGACGCGGCCCTCGCTCAGCACGGCGATGCTGTCGGCGTTGCGGATGGTCGACAGCCGGTGCGCGATGACGAGCGTCGTACGACGCGTCTCCGCCACCACCGCATCCAGCGCCGCCTGCACGACCCGCTCGCTCTCGTTGTCGAGCGCCGACGTCGCCTCGTCAAGCAGCAGCACCGCCGGCTTGCGAACGATGGCGCGTGCGATCGCCACGCGCTGCTTCTGGCCGCCCGAAAGCTTCGAGCCGCCCTGGCCAACTTGCGTGGCGTACCCGTCGGCGAGGCTGCTCGTGATGAAGCCGTGCGCGTTGGCCAAGCGCGCCGCGCCCTCGACGTCGGCGTCGCTCGCGCCCGCCTTGCCGTACCGGATGTTGTCCGCCACCGAGCCTTGGAAGAGGACCGGCTCCTGCCCCACCAGCCCGAGCTGCGCGCGCAGCCAGCGCACGTTCAGGTCGCGCAGGTCGACGCCGTCGAGCAGGATCGCGCCGCCCTGCGGGTCGTAGAAGCGCTCGAGCAGCGCGACGAGAGTCGACTTGCCGCTGCCCGAGGCGCCGCACAGCGCCACCGTCTGCCCCGCGGACACCGAGAGCGAGTAGCCGTTGCAGACGAGGTGGTCGGGCGCGGTGGGGTACGCGAAGACCACGTCGCGCACCTCGATCTCCCCCGCCACCGCCTCGGGCGTCTGCCCAGCCTCGGAGAAGGAGTCGATGGCTGGCACGCGGCTGATGATGGAGAGCACGTCCGCCGCCGCCTTTGTGCCCAGCGAGGCTCGGTGAGCCCGCACCCCACGCTCGCCGCCCCTCGCACACAGGGGTCGCACCCTCGCTCGCCGCTGATCTCGGGGCACCTCGCGCCACCTCGGGGCATCTCGCGCCATCTCAGGAGGATCTGGCGCCTGCTTTGCGACGACGAGCAGCTGCGCCGGCGGGCCGGAGAGGGAGAAGCCCTCGCCCGCCATCATCATCGCGAGGATGGCGATGAGGACCAGCTTGGCCGCCATCCGGCACGGGTGGTACCCGTCATTGTCGTACCCCGGCGGCGAGGAAGCGACGACGTACGCGTTGAAGGCGCCGACGCTCTCGAAGCCCATCCCCTCCAGGAGGGTGAGGTTCGGCCCGCCGAGCTGTGCGCTCGACTCGCCGCCTCCAAGGGGTGTGGCGTCGAGCGGCGTCGAGGCGGCGGTGCCGAAGAGCTCCGCCCAGTTGCAGTTCATCTCGAACGGGACGAGCGGCGCGCACGACGCGTTGGGCGTCGCGCCCGCCGGCGTGTTGTCTCCGTCGTACGCGCAGTAGCGGATCCCGTCGACGACGTACTCGAATGCGGACTCCTCCATCTCGTTTGAGAGGGTGAAGGAGCCGTACAGGATGCCTGCCGCTTGGCGGGGGGCGGTGAGGAGGCACCGCAGGAGGCACCGCCTTCCGGAGGGGCGGCAGGGGGCGGGCGGGGAGCGTGCCGGCGACCATCATCACCAGGTACGCAGAGAGGGCGAGCCCGGTCGTTGTGCCGACGACGGTCGCGTTCCGCACCTCCACCCACCGCACCGCGCGCAGGGCCTCCTCGTACTTGGCGGCGAAGTGCCCCTCCAGCTCCAGCGCCACGACCGTCCGCATCGCAAACAGCGCCTCGGTCGCGTACCCGCCTAGCCGTCCGTCACTCTGCTCTCAGTGGCTGCTCAGCTCGCAAGCGGCGCCCCGGCGGCGACCCCGCCAGCGGTGGCGTACGCCCGGCTGACCATCTTTGAGCCTGCGAGGAGGGCGCGGCGAGGGCTGAGGGACGGCTCCTCCCGGCTCGCCCGAGCAGCCGGCCCGCTGCGAGCCGTTCTGCAGCACGTACATGAGCGCCGAGGCGGGGAGGATGAGGAGGGGGACCGTGGCGAGGGTGATGCCCGCGACCTGCTCGCAGATCGAGGTGTGAGGAGGAGGAGGGGGAGGATGGTGGCGAGGGGTGTGGTTGGCGACCGCAGGCTGGTAGATCAGCCCGACGACCAAGCCGCCCACGCCGTAGCCGACGCCCTCGAAGAGGACGAAGACCGAGCCGCCAAGCCCCTTCTCCACCTGGCGATCAATGGTTGACTGGTGTGACTGGTGGTGATGATGACTGGGCTTGGCTGTGACTCCTTCTCCACCTTGGCCATCCCGTCTGCGATGCGGGCGGAGAGCTCCTCCGGCCGCGCGCTCTCGTACCTAACCTCGCGGCGGGAGGGCGTGGCGAGAGCGAGGGCCGGGGCATCCTCGCGCCGCGCGCCCCCGCACCACGCCACGTCCTGCCGCAGCACCGCCTTGAGGAAGGCGCGCTTGTAGCGCGCAACCTGCGCCTGGCAGGTGTACTCGCCGATGGTGTAGGAGAGGGCGCGACCCACGAGGAGAGCCGCGCCTGGGGCAGGGGAGAGGGCGGGTGGGAGAGGGCAGCGGCGGGAGAGCACAGAGAGAGTGGGAGAGCAGTTGTATATGCGCAAAACTTGTTTACGGTGATTACTGCACATGCGCGCCGATGTAGATGAAGGTGAGCAGCATTTTTGTGACCGAGGAGCCGGTGTTCCTCGCCCCGGGCAGCGTCGCGCTGAGACCAAGCTGGTCGAAGGCATCGCCAAACGCAAGCAGCATCAGCGGCATCGCGGCGCCTACGTGCACGCTTCGGGCGGTCTCCCTTTGTGTGTCTGCATCATGGGACGTCGCTTTTGCAGGCGCCAGTCCCGAGAGCCGCGAGGGCTGCAATCACGAGGAGGCACTTCTCGACGGGCGTAGCGAATTGCAAGAGCTCGGCCAGCGATGCGGAAGGCACCGGAGGCGGTTTGGCCTTCTTCTTCTTGGGCGCTTCGGACGAAACCGACGGATCACGTGCAACCGCAGAGCCCCGAAAGTTCTCGCTGCCGCCCACTGAGGGCACGGTCTGCCCGATCGATGGGGCAATCTGGCTGGCCCCGGAGTGAGGGAGCGACGGCATCGGAGAGGCGAAAGGCAGCGGCAGTGGGTTGCCAAGGCAGCTATGGAGCCAACCGACCGTAAAGTCCGTGGGGAAAAAGAAATAAAACCCAATGGGCCCGCCGCAAGCCGCGTGGCGTGGGGCGGTTGAGCATCCCTCCGGGGGCCCCTCTGCGCCGTGGAGGCGTTGTTGGAGGCTAGGACGCAAGCGTCCGTCGCCTTCTTCAAACTCGGGGCCCACTCCGGACCGCTGCGCTCCGACCCGAATTTGGTTTTGGAGGGCCATGAAGTTTAAGGTGTTGCTGCGCAAAAGGCGCGGGGCGTGTAGACGCCTCTGACGCCAATTCTGCAGCCCACAGCCCTGGCAACTGAGGGCGAGGGCCAGCAGTATACGACGACGACAACATCTCACACCCCTCGCTGGCCAGCGCCATCAGCCCCTCACGGCCCGGCCCAACCTCCCTTTGCTAGCGCCATCGCCTCCAGCGCCTCCAATCAAGTCGCACCACTCTTCTCTTCTTCAGCCAATGCAGCGGCAGCACCTCGTCAGAGGCCGAGCCACTGGCGGACCTGCAGCCAGCCATGCCCCCCCCCCTCCCCACCCGCTTGGATAGACCAGGCTCCACCAGCTCCACCACCGCGTCTCGAACCTGGAGAGGGCATGTGGGCTGGACGGTACACCATTGTTTATCATCCCACGGCGACCTCCGTCTTCCAGGAACCGATCTTGCGACCGAGCTAGACGGCTTGAGCTTCTTCTACCCAACCACCAAAGCCCGTCTCTTCCGCCTCACCCACTCCCCTTCCGACCCCACTCTCTTCTCTCTGGATGTTCCTCTGCCCTTCGAGCCTCCCACACACACACCCTTCCTCTGTCGGGCCTGCACCAGCAAAGTCGCCGTGTATCGCCCCCATGTACCATCATGAAGCATGAAAGATAGACCATAGAAAGCATGAACCTCGAATGGTCTGGTCTCCAAAAAGAAACGTTGGATGATGCGGCGCTTTTTTATATGTGTCGGTTGTGTTTCTTTCTTGTCTGAAATCTGCGAGCTCAACTCCCCAGCTTGGCCGAGTGTAGCACGTCGTACAAAAAAAGTCGCACACGTGTGATCGGGTGGGTGGTGGTCGCCCCCTACCCCCCTACCCCTCATTTGGGCGTGTAACGGACGTCTCTAGTGGGCAGTCATAGGTAGGTAGGTAGAAAGGTGAAGAACAGCCAGGCTCGGACTGGACACCAACGCGGTATGGGTGGACGCTGGACAGATGATGACGACACGCACGAGCGACACACAGACACAAACAAGCTCACAAGACACACAGCCAGCTGGCTGCCACACACCCTGAGTTGGCGTACACATAACTCAAGGCCACATCCTCCCTGTCGCCCCCCCCAGCACTCCAAGGTGCCAAGAGAAACAAACAAGGGCACAACAAACAACAGACGACAGGAAGTGACATGTGAGGCTAGAGCAGCATGCTCCACCTCTAGCAATCAGTTATGCCCTACCCTACCCCCGAAAAAGTTGGAACCCAGCACCGCTTACGTGTAAATGGCGGCGCTCGGCGCCCTGCTCCTCTCCGGGAGCCTGGGAATCTACCCGGACGGCCACTTCGACAGCGTGACCAAGGTGACAACCGGCAACTTCGAGGGCCTCGTCAAGGAGACGGTCGATGCGGGCAAGACGTGCGCGCTCCCCGTCCACTGAAGCTGCGCGACACAAGTTTTACTCGCCGAGCTGGCGTCGCCACCCCGCGTTCCTGAGTCGCCCTCGACCGGCGCAGGCTCTTCGTGCGGTGGATCGCCTCCGCCGGGTGAGGCTGATGACGCAAGCAGGCGCCTGCGTGGAATGCTATCACGAAGGCGTTTGAGAACAACTCTGATGTGGCATTTGGCGATGTCAACCTGTGCGCCACGCCGCCGCCGCCCCGCCGCCCTCGCCCTCGCCGCCCTCACCTCACCTCCCTTCCTCTCCGCGCCTGCGCGGCCCACATTACCGCAAGGCCGCCGCGACGGCGGGCTGCACAACACAAACCAGACAACCTCGCTGCCATCAGCAACGACTGCGGCCCAAGCCCGCGCCCTCCGCCCCTCCGCCCCGCAGCTCCGAGGACCAAGTGCGCGGCGAGTACGCCGGCAGCCCTGGCGCGCGACCCTTCCCACACCCTTCCCAGACACAAGACACTCCCTAGACACCTCGCCGGCAGACCCTCCTCACTCGAGGCCACGGCCACCTCGAGGCCACGGGGCCGCCTGCGTGGGCTGGGCATGCCCTCTTCACGCCGTGTGGCGTGGACAGGCGCGGGCGGCTGGCCTACCATCCGCGTGTACAACAAGAAGACCGGCTACGAGGGCGCGTTTGCGGGCGACTGGAAGGCTGCCCTCTCCCTCCCTCCCCCTCTCTCCCTCTCTCCCTCCCCTCCCTCTTTTCCCTTTCCCTTTTTCCCTCCCCTCCCTCCCTTTCCCTCCTTTTCCCTCCCCTCCCTCCTTTTCCCTCCCTCCCTCCCTTTACCCCTCCACCCTCCACCACCCCCACGGTGGTTCCCCCCCTTGGCCTCCCTCCAACCCCCCCCCCTCCCCTTTCCGGTGCCCCCCCCCCCCCCTCTCAGGACGAAAACAAGCTCCCTGGCGCGATGTGCGACGTGTTTGGCAGCCAGAGGCCCGCCGGGCCGCACCGCCCCTGGGCGGCCTGCCGTCACACGCCTGCCCGTGCGCAGGCAAGGAGGAGACGATGCAGGCCTACGTCGAGGAGATGGGCGACACGTCCCTCTGCAAGGCGAGGGCTAGTCCCCACAACTGCAGTCCCCACAACTACAATCCCCACAACTACAGTCCTCACAACTCGAGGCCCCGCAACTCGAGGCCCCACACTCTACAGACGGGCGGCACCGCTCTGCAAGCCAGCCCGCGGCTCACTACGAGGCCGCGCCTCGGCCGCGCCTCGGCCGCGCCTCGGCCGCGCCTCGGCCGCGCCGCACCTCGGCCGCACTCGGCCGCACCTCGGCCGCACCTCGGCCGCACCTCGGCCGCACCTCGGCCGCGCCTCGGCCGCGCCTCGGCCGCACCTCGGCCGCACCTCGGCCGCGCCTCGGCCGCACCTCGGCCGCACCTCGGCCGCACCTCGGCCGCGCCTCGGCCGCGCCTCGGCCGCACCTCGGCCGCACCTCGGCCGCGCCTCGGCCGCACCTCGGCCGCACATCGGCCGCGCCTCGGCCGCACCTCGGCCGCGCCTCGGCCGCACCTCGGCCGCGCCTCGGCCGCACCTCGGCCGCACATCGGCCGCGCCTCGGCCGCACCTCGGCCGCACCTCGGCCGCACCTCGGCCGCGCCTCGGCCGCACCTCGGCCGCACCTCGGCCGCGCCTCGGCCGCACCTCGGCCGCGCCTCGGCCGCACCTCGGCCGCGCCTCGGCCGCACCTCGGCCGCGCCTCGGCCGCACCTCGGCCGCACCTCGGCCGCGCCTCGGCCGCACCTCGGCCGCGCCTCGGCCGCACATCGGCCGCGCCTCGGCCGCACCTCGGCCGCACATCGGCCGCGCCTCCCTGAAGGCGAGCGACGGCGCCGGCTGCGGCGACAAGGAGAAGGACTTCATCGCAAAGTGGACCGGCGGGAGAGTAGCAGAGAGGCGGCCGAGAGGAGACTAGCGGAGGGTGTGTCGAGAGGTGTGCCGATCTCGCAGGGAGATCGCGCACACGGCCGGTGGGGGCACTGGCTGGGGCGGCGGCTCCGGCAGCCTCGAGGGGCGTGGGGCGTAAGGCGGGGGCCTCGCATCTCGGCGCGATCTCGGCGCGATCTCGGCGCGATCTCGGCTGCATCTCCGCAGGCAAGCCTGCCGAGGAGGTGACAGCGCAGCTGACGCGGCTGCAGGGCATGGCGGCGGGCGCGTCGAGATCCTGCTCGCCCGGCGGCTCCGCTGAAAGGCGTCTGTTCACAGCGCCGCGTCGTGAGCAGGCAAGATGAAGCCCGAGCTCAAGAAATGGCTGTCGCAGCGCATCGCCGTCCTCAAGCAGCTGGCGCCCAAGGACGAGCTCTAGGCCGGCGGCGCCGCGACGCTCGCGCCAGCTCTCGCCGCACACGCCCTCGACACGTCCACGACGCGTCCCGTAGGCTGCCCCTCCCCGCGGTTCGGCCGCCGTCCCGCCGCGTGGGCGGCGGGCGGCAGAGCCGGGCGTGTGCTTCCCTCTGGTGTGCCGATGGGAGACGCCAGTCCCGCGCCCCCCGCCCACGCTGCTACCATGACGCCCCGGCACGCAAACCCGCGATCAGCGGGCCGGCCCGGGGTGGAGGGACTTTTGCAGCAGCGGTGGCGGGGGCCGGCACGCCTAGGGGTGAGCACATCGATTCCGGCTTGTGTGCCGCGGCGTTTTTTTCTTTGGTTCCTAGAAGATGCTACAATAAACCACGAGACCGGCCTGGTGTTTCGTGTGTGGGGATGAACCACATTAGTGATTACCAGCCTGGGGGGGGCCGGGGTACTGTACGGTCGCCCGCACGCGCAGGGCTTAGCCTCTCGCCCGTCTGCGAGCGTCTCTCCCCTCTCCGTCCGCACTCCGCAGCGCCAGCGCGAGGCGCAGTGCATCCGCACCGGTGCCCCGAAGAGCTCATCCGGATCGAAGAGCTCAGATGGATGGTACTTGAACCGCGATGCGGCGCGTCACTGGAATCCAGAGGATCTCAAACTTGTTCACCTTGATGTCGTTCTTCTCGAGGCCTATCTCCGCCTCCTCAGTCGCCTCGAGATCCTGCTCCTCCTATAACTCACACAGGCTTTCACGCGCTGACGCGATACGCTATTGACGACCTCGACCCCGAACCCCAGCCCTCCTCGGTCCGTATCTTGGCTATCTTGTCCTCCAGCTCCTCCTTGAGCTCCTAGGGGCGCGTGTCGAGCACATGTCACTCTTTGTCAGAGAGCAGCCTCGCCGACCTGACCCTCCCTCGTCCTCCCTGCCCCTCCCTCTCCCCGCGCCTCTCGTCCGCCGCCTCCTTCGTTTTCGCCGTCTCTTCTTCGTTTTCGCCGCTGCGTGTTGAGGCCTCGTCCGCCGCCCTCGTTTTCGCCGCGACAGCTGCGCCGCTTGACGCCTCGTCCGCCGCCTTCGTGTTCGTCGCCACAGCTGCGCCGCTGCGTGTCGCCACCATTTTACGGCCGTCCCTCTGCCTTGAACTCAACCATGAACGGCCGAAACCGTCGTCGGCACAATGGCGCGGGTGCAGCCTGGCGGCGAATGGTGGCAAGAGGGAGAGGACCGGCAGGAGCCGCTAGAAGTGCATCTCGACCGCGCGGATCGCGCCCAGGAGGGCGCAGCCTTCGCCGCACCCGTGCGCGGCGGCGTCGGCGGCGATGCCGACGGCGTGACTCGAGGAGACACCCTGGAGCAGCTGGACGGCCTCCTGAATGAGGTGGCGAAGGGCTTTGACGGCTGGGACGGCGACGGCGCCTTCAGTTCGGGACGAAGCGCTCGCCGCCGCCGTTCCAATAGGGTTCAGCCCGCCGCGGCCTTCTCTGGTGACCACGCCGATCCGGCGGTGGACGTTGATGCCGTGTTTGGCGGGACGGAGGCGCAGGAGGCGGCGGCGGCGGCGGCAGCAGCGAGGGAGCAGGGACCCCGTCTGACGGTCGAATTAGAGGAGCAAGTTCGTCGACTGAAGGAGGCACTGGAGGCCACGCGGCGCAAGCTGGACCGCTGCCGCGACGACTTGGACGAGGCGGAGGACGAGCTGGAGGCATATTCGGAGACACTTCCAATACACGTCCTAGACACGTCCTAGACACGTCCTAGACACGTCCTAGACACGCCTCGTAATCTGCTAAGGTACGCACCATACTTCGCAGAGTAGCGTCCGAGGCGTCTCGGGAGCCACCTCGGGTTCAGTAGGCAAACTTGCGCTAGAAGCTTTCCTTCACTCCCGAACGCACGCACCGCCTGCCGGGCCTCTCGATTTAACGCCTCCTCTCGCCCGACTCGAAGGCGAAGGAGGAGGAGCACGCCGCACTCAAGCGTGAGAAGGAGGCGGCTGACCGTGAGAGAGAGCAGACACGTCGCGAGTTCGAGCGCGCACAGAAAGACGCGAGGAGGTGACCGAGTGCCGTCAAGCGTGCTTCACTACGAAGCGCGTGGAGCCAACTCCAAACACGACACGGTGGCCGTAGGCGATCGAGCGCGGCGCAGCGCCGTGCGTCGGCGCTCGGCCAGGTGCTGGACGAGAATGAGGACGAGGACGAGGACGGCTTAATCGATGATGACGACTCAGAGCTGACGCCCCTCCAGCGGCGTCTTCGCCGATGGCGACGCCAATGGCGCCGTGTCGCTGCGCGGCTACGTCGTTTCTATAACCGCCGGTGGCCGCTGCGGCGGATGGTGCTGCACATCGACACTCGCTTTGGTTCGAGCACATCGGTCCCTTCGCCCTCGCCGAGCGGACGGAATGCTGTGAACAACGATGCTCAGCCTCAAGCTCTGAATAGGTCTACTTCGCTTTCGCCGAGTGGATGGCCGACACCGCGCTGCTACACTTGTTGGTCGTCTACCTTCCGCTATTGCTCGTGCATTCGCTCTCCTTGGTGCACGCCGTTGTCACCTCAAGCACCGCCTTTACCGAGGGAAGACGCATATCGGCCGATCTCTCGGCTACATCCGGCAACATCTCGACCGTAGGCTCCTCCATCACCGAGTGGAAGACCAGGGACACGCTCAACTCGAACTACGCCGACAACTACCTTGTCGCCGGCTACTATTTCTTCGGCGGTCTTCCTGAGCTGGCCAATTTTTACTACTCCGGGTTCTCGGGCGCTTGGCCAAGCATGCGGTACGTCTACTCGGCGACGGTTCCAGCCCCGTTTGTGCACGTATGTTTCGTGGCCGAAAGATACCCACACAAATACACCTAAGATGTAGGTCCTGGCTTCGCTCCTCTTCTACGCCTACGCCACGTACCAGCGCTCTCTCTCCACGTACCAGCGGCAGGCACCATTCCGAGAAAGAGTAACCGTGACTGCCGAGATTGCGCCGTGATTTTGCCGAGAGACCTCACAAAAGCGGGGTCTCTCATCGCCCTCGACTCACGTGGCAGGCGTATGCGGAGGTGCACAGCGGTGGACAGCGTAACAAGATCGGGTTCGCGCGTAATTTGTTGGCCGAGTGGGACATCGACGTCTCGAGCCCCAAGGAGCTAATCGAGGGGAGAAGCCGCGTCGCCGAGACCTTCCGAGCTCTCATCAGCGAGCTGAAACGGCTGCAAAACGACACCACAGCAAGGACAGCGCCTTCCACGCGTCTACCTGTGCGCCTAGGCGAGTCGCAGTGGCGCCAGCGCGTCCGAGATCGTTCGGCGTCGGATGCGCGGCGGCTGAGGTTGCGTCGCGTGGCGGCCAGCGTCGCGCACACGTTGCTTCAGGTGCATCTTCATCATCGCCAATAATTCAGCAACGAGGGCGCTTGATAGCCAAACACGTGAATAGGTCGGCGTAGTAATTCTCGTCATCTACCTTCTCGGAGGGGGCGCCGCCGAGCTCTCCACGGAGATCATCTGCTTGCCAATCCGCACCCTCTATTATCGGCTCGACCAATCTTGGCCAATCTCGGCCGCAGGTACTCACCTTCCTGCCGATGGGCTCGAGCGAGTACGTGGCCACTGTCGCCATCTCGGGCACCAATGCGGTGATGCCGACAGTGACGCCCGTACTGGTCGAGCCGCCGAGCGCGATAACCCGCTGCGGAGAGGCATTCTTCACGCATAATGCGAAAATTAGGTCAAGTTCGCCAAGTACGACAACCCTCTACACACGCGGATCCACATGACGGTCGCGTCGCATTTTCCTGGGCCGCAGGCTGTGAAGCGACGTACGCTCTATAGCAGTGTGACCTCTGCGAACAGGTTGGCTTCTTCCTTGGCCGGATGCTCACGCTTGGCACGGTCCTACAGTAGCCGCGATGAGCCTAAGAGATAGCTGAAGTTTGTTTCGCCGGAGTCTTCGGCATTGTCGCGCTTCTTCATCGCCCGCCCCGTCTAGTGAGACGCCCGAGCTCCACTCTGCCTTGTGTGAGCTCAGGTATTCCTGGCTTACTACGGTTGCTTCACCGGTGCGGACGTCATCGTGCCGAAGAAGCCGCTGCAGGTCTGTGGCGGCTCCGACGTTAATTTTGCCATCGGGGCGCAGGTCCAGCTTAGCGGAGGCCTTTCATAGCTACTCCAATAGAGCGGGTCGCTTCCCGCTGTGGTAGGACCACTTTGCGCAGACCCTGCTCCTGCTGGTGCTAATCGAGTTTGTGCTGCCCAAGCTCATCAACCTGGGGCAGGCGCTTATCGAGCCACCCCAGCCCTGACTTCCGTTCTTGACGACGTCTCTCCACACTGCACCACTCTGACTCAGGTGTTACTCAAGCTCGTTGTGCTGCCGCTGTTGCTGCGCCGGCCAAAGGGCGAGATCTACCTCAAGGTTGAGAAGCAGGTGTGTAGAGGGTCCTTGGCCGGATCAAGAGCTTTGAATGCTTCAGGCTGCGCCTGTAAATAGGTGATCCACCTCGTCTACTTCCAGAGCCTCTTTTGGATGCTCATGCCGTTTCTGCCGTGGGCATCGGCCCTCATGTGCCTCTGCTTCCTCGGCGATTTGAGCCTCGCCCCTCAACAGCATCGCAAGTCCACGCCATTCACATTTCCGCCGCCGGTGGATAGGCGACTTCTTCTTCGACCAGTTCTTCCTGCTGCGCTTTTGCTCTAAGGCGGCGGCAGGAACTTCGACTGCCACCCAGGTGAGAGAGAGTTCTATGAGGTCGATCCGAAAGCGAGGCCCCTAGTTCACACGCAACGGGGCCACGCGCAGGCGCGCATCTTCCTACGAAACTTCCACGTCGCCTTCTTGGTCTTTGGGCTGCTGTTCATGGGCATCTGGGTCTTCCAGGGCACGATGACGCACCTCAGCATCGCACGCGACGGGACCGCCGTGACGGGGCCCTTCTGCAACCCCGACTTTCAGGCCGACCCGGTGGGGAGTGGCTGCAGCGCCGCCTCGGGCGATGGAACCGCGCCGGCGAGCCCACTGCAGGTGCATCGCTCGTCCTGACACGGACGCGCCCACGACACGTCCACCCACACGTCGTTGACACGTCCGTGACACGTCCATGGCATGCCCGCGGTGTAAGGAGCTCTACTTTGGCTCGAGCTTCTTTGAGTCGCTCCTCACGCTGCTGCTATCGGTGTGGTTGTCGTATTGCTCTCGGTCGCGTCCAGCAATACCGGGGTGTGAGCCTCGAGCTATGAGTAGGTGCCGATGATGTTGCTCTTCGTATACGTGCTCTACAAGGAGAAGGGCGAGCGCGGATTTCGCGGCGCCGTGCTGCAGGAGTATGCGGCAGTCCAGGCCTCCTCGCTCAAGATGCAGATGGGCGCGCAACAGGTCCGGCTTACGAAGCTCAAGCGGGAGAACGACCGGCTGAAGGAGCAGGTGAAGCAGCAGGTGAACCAGATGCTCGCCGACGAGCCATAGCGGCGGCTCGCTGGCTCTCTTTTTGATGGCGCACGTCACTACCACAAGCACGACCATGTGTGTACGTTTTACACTGTCATGAGGTTTGTGTGTTAAACGAGCTGCGTTCCTCCTTTGTGGCTGGTGTCAGTGCCAGATATTAGATAAAGAAAGTTGAAAGCAGAAAGAAAACAAAAGGGATGCGAGGACGGCACGCCGCCACCACACAGGGATAACTCAGTGCCAGAGAAAGAAAGAAAGAAAACAGGCAACTACGTCTACAGGAGGGATGGGCCTGTTGGTGGCAGGTGCGTGTGCTCAAATTGTTTTTTGCGGCTCCCGTGGTGTGTACTTGTGTCAGTGCCAGTGCGCGCCCAGTCCCGTGCCTAGTGTCGAAGAAAGAAAGAAAGAAAGAAAACAAACCACCCAAGGGAGGGATGGGAGGACGGCACGCCGCCACCACACAGGGATTTTAAGGAGAGGAGTGTGATTTCTTTCATCGCGTTCAAATTTCTTTTTTGCGCAGGCTGTCGAGCTGCCCTCCGTGGTTTGTTTTTGTGTGAAGCTGCGGAGAAATCGCCGCAGGTGCGCAGGCGAGCTGCACGGCGGAGAACCATCGCCGCGCTCCTCTACCCCGCGGTCGCGGCCGCGATCGCCGCCGTCGCGGCGCTCGCGCTGTCAAGCGGAGAGGACGGGGACGAGGCGGCTGGGCCCGAGCACAAGGCAGCGGCGTTGCCGCGGCGGTGCAGCACGACACGTCTGCCGCCGGCACTGCCCCTGGACGAGGAGGAGGCGTCTCTGCTGCTGCGTGGGTGGATACCGGGCTACGACGGCGCTCGCGCGCAAACGTTGACGCGCGCAAACGCCTGGGTAACTGCCGTCGACACTGACCGCGGCCGGCTCAAGGTGTCAACGGCGCAGCACGGGCCGTTCCTTCTCTTCCGGGTCGAGGCGGAGGCAGAGGACAGCGAGGCAGCAGCGCTGGTCTCGCTCTTCCGCGAGGTGGACCTCCTCCCGCAGTGGAACCGCGGCGTCCGCTCCGCCGAGCTCGAGGAGCTGCGCCGTCCGAGCGAGATGGTTGCTCACGCGCTCGTCTCCTTCCCGTCGATCATGTGGATCCCTCTCCCGGCCTGCGTCGTCCGGCTGCACGCGCGGCTGCACGCCGTGCAGGGGCGGGGCGGCACCGGCGACGGCACGCCTCCCTCACTGCTGCTCATCGCAACCTCGGCCGGCGCAGGCGCAAGGAGTACCGCTTGCCGCCGATCCCTCAACCCGCAACCCTCAACCCTCAACCCTCAACCCCGAACCCCCAACCCTGGCCCCGTGGCCCCGTGGCCCTAGCCCCTCACCCAGATCCTGGCCCTAGGCGCCGTGCCCGCCTCCCTCGCCGCCCTGCTCGAGGCGCACGACGAGCTGCCTGTCCTTTCCTAGACCTTTCCTAGACCTTTCCGGGAACCTTCCTGTAGGCGCACGACGAGCTGCCCGTCCGCTGCGCGGCGGCCCGGCTCTCTCCGCTCGCTCGGGGCGGCACGCGGGGCGGCACGCGCGTCGACGCCGTCGCCGCCCTCGACTTGCGCGTACTCAGCGGCAGCGAGAGCGAGGACATCGCGCTGCCCGCCTGGCTTCTCGGCCAGCTGCTGCGCGTGGTCGAGCCATGGGCGTGGCGGCCGGCCAAGGCGCTGCTCGCTGCGCTGCGGTCGCCGCCGCAGCGCGGGGAGCCCTCCGCCGCCGGGCCGCTGCGGAGGCGGGCTGGAGGAGGGTGCGGAGGGGGGGGCGTGGGGTGTGTACCCTCACGGGCTGCCTTTGCGAGCAGGCGGCTCGAGGAGGACAGCAGCGGGCTGTACGCGATGCTCAGCGGCGGCGGAGGCGCGGCCGAGGCGGCGGCGGCGCGGGAGGGGAGGCCGTCGGGCAGGGAGCGCAAGGGTGAAGGGCTTCGGGGGGCTGCCTCCCACCCGCCACTCGCCGAGCGGCACCGCTCCCTCTCGGCAGCGCCGGAGTGGACGGCGACGCGGAGGCGGTCGGGCGGCGGAGGTGCCGGCGGGCTGCGCGCGTGCGGCCTGACGTGCGCGTCGGCGCTGCGCTGCCTCCGGTGCGCAGTGTGTATGCCGCCCGAGGGGGCGCCCGCGGGTGTGGCGGGCGCGGCGCGCGAGCAGGTGGGGCTGAGCACTAGAAGAGTGGCTGTTTGAGGCACTGTGAGGGCGGTGAGATTGAAGTGACGCGAGTGTCCCGGCCG
The DNA here is from genome assembly GCF_000372725.1 of Emiliania huxleyi CCMP1516. Lineage (NCBI taxonomy): Eukaryota > Haptophyta > Isochrysidales > Noelaerhabdaceae > Emiliania > Emiliania huxleyi. The sequence goes on along the minus strand of NW_005200763.1, from coordinate 131,076 downwards.
AGACACTCGCGCACTGCATGGTCGTCGCGTTTACGGCTTCAGAGCGAACTCAAAAGAAATGTGCGCAACCATTGTGCGACGAAATTGTTTTGTTGTTTGACGATTTGCGAAGACGAAAAAAGGGGGATAAAATTGCGTTATTTTTTTGCACGTGTGCGTCCGTGTAGGCTCGTGGGGTGGACATGTTTCGCAGTTTCGGATTGTTAGTGAGAAAATCCCGCAGCTCCGGCACACACAGCTGGGCGCGACCTGCTCCCCTTTTACTCATCTGGGGTGTCAGTTTGTATTTATTCACAGCTGTGGTAGCACCCACTGGAGCACTCCACTTGGGAGTGAGGAGCACTTCGAGGTGTCCGTTTTATTGTTCGAGTCTACTCGCGTAGAGATGGCAGATGCGCGTGTTCATCCTTGAGCCCCGCAAGCAAGCCTTTGCTGCGGGTATTGGCCTGAAACGAACTGAACTGCCCGCGAAGGACGTGCGTGGTGGCACGGGCCGGACAAAGGGTCGCCCTAACGGGAACGAGAGACTGGCGGGCACATCCTCGTCTTCTCTTCAGGGAGACACGCCATGGACATGAAGCTCAAGCTCGTTGTCGTTGGACCCGCGCGGTGCACTTTGGTAGACCGACACGGCCCGTATGTGCACACCCACGAACATAAACAAGCAGCCGCTCGTGCACGCTGAGTCACCACACATGCAGCCGCTCGTGCACGCCAAGGGGCCCGGATGAGCTACAGCCGCCGGGCATAGTATGCTGCAGTCGCTTTCACGTCTCGACGTGTAGGTGCGGCAAGACTCGGCTGAGCGACTACCTTTCGGGCTATGACGAGAGCCCAAGCTATGACAACTACAGCCCCACGGCAGGAGTCCGGATCTTGGAGTTCGAACGGGAGGTGCGCAGCAAGGACGGACGGGTGACGCGGGTCTCAGCCGAGCTGTGGGACACCTCGGGTGATAAGAAGTACGAGGACTGCTGGCCCGCCATCACGCACAAGGCTTCGGGCGTGATACTGGCGTACGATCCAACGGTGGGGATAGACTTGACACGAAGCTCTGACGACACACGCCTTGTGACTTGCAGCGGTTCGCTCGGCGAGCTACTCTCGCGCTCGTAAACGCACACGGACAGCTCATAGCTGGGGACACGATCTTGACCCCGCCTGAGCCCCGTCGGCCGAGCTGCGCCTCCTCACGTCATCGCTTTGCGGACAGGCGAGGACGCAGGAGAAGGACATCGAGCTCTGGCACAAGGCTTTTGTCGCGCCGCTTCGCCTCTCCGACGCGCAGCAGCTGCTCTGCGCACACCAGAGAGACCCCGTTGGAAAGCGGAGCTGGCAGCCGCCCCGCGCGCTCGAGAAGCTGCCCTTTGTCGCGTCGGGGCTCGACAACGAGGACGGCGCTGCCGACCTGCGAAGGGCCTTTGACAGCTTCCTCGTAGGCGTGGTGCGCGCGGTCGCCGATGAGAGCAAGGCCGACACTGATGCGATGATGCAGTCGCTAGCTTGACCCCCCTGTTGTGTTGCGCGGGGGGCCCGCGGCGCGGCGCGAGAGCTTCGTGCGTCAAGAGAGAGCTTGTGGTACAGGCTCGGCTGTACGTTAAGGGGGATTATGTCTTGTTTTCAAACACTAATCGACTGATTCGGAGAAATAATATATGGATGGATCAGTAACCAGCCTCCGGCGGGGCCCCCCGCTACCATCCAAACCCGAGTACAAAGCGCCTCTCCGAGAGCGCTGCGCAGACGGTCTACTAATCATAGAGGCTCAAGTGCGACAAGTCCACACACATAACATGCGACACGGGTGCCTGCCATACACAAAGCATTACTCTCACGACACACGGGCACCGGAGCGGCGGCAGCGGCGGCAGCAGCACACGCGGGCGGACGGATTCGGACGGGGCGGAGCAGCGACCGCCTGGGCGGCCGCTGCTCTGTCTGCCGAGCGCGGTCAGGTGCAGGGAAGCGTGGCGGCGCGGGGAAGCGCGGCGGCGGCGGCGGCGGCGGCGGCGGCGGCAGCGGCACGCGCGGGCGGACGGACTCCGACTGGGAGGAGCAGCGACCGCCTGGGCGGCCGCTGCTCTGTCTGCCAGAGCGCGCCGTCTGCGCAGCGCGGTCAGGTGCAGGGAAGCGTGGCGGCGCGGGGAAGCGCGGCGGCGGTGGCGAGCAGGCGAGCGGCCCGCGCGCGGCGAGGCGGACAGGTGATCGGCAGGCGGGTGATGGGCCGGAGAGTGACCGCGCCCAGCGATCGGAGACGAGCCGATCGTCGCTCGGCCGCAGCTGACCTCGAAGGCGTGCGGAGCGCGACTGTCGGTGTCGGGGGGCGGCCGTCATGTGGCGAGGAGGGAGGACGACAAGTGCGCGTCGTACGGGTCGCTCTTCATCGGCCAGTCGAGCGGACGGTAGGTCGGTCACAGTGAGCCGGTGTGCGGTGAGGCCGGCGAGATTCGTTGCGAGATACGGTTCGCGCCCAAACAAGTTTGGACGCTCGGGGGACGCGCCGCAAAATCAAGCCCATGGAAAGGGGGCTTCTGGGGCGGCCAATTCACACCTCGCGGGACTACTTATGTTTTCGTAAACGTAGTCGTGGCCCCCCGCTACGTCGCACGAGTGCAACCGGGTAGCGGGGGGCTAAAATTATGCAGATGCTCACCAATGTACAACATATACCCGCTACCCGCGAGCACGTCTCGAGCTCTCTAGTCTCTAGTCTCTTACATTTCCTCTCGCCTGCGCTTTCGGCTCGAGGAGGTTGCCCAGTTCCACGCCCTCTGCCACCACCCCGGACGCTGCTGGGCAAGAAGCAGCTTATCGTGCTCCACCTGCGCCCAATCGCGGATGAGCACACGCAGGGCATGATTCGGCACGAGCTCGCGGTGTGGCATCTGCTCGCGTGTGCACGGGCTGTCAAGACGGCCTCTGAAGAACCACTCCTGGATCGCAGTGCGCTCGTACGTGCGACCGTCGGCCGCAATTACTGGCTCAATCATGCGCTGAAGACTGATGGGGCAGATGTGCTCGGTAGGGCGCTCAAACGGCAGCTCAAACGGCAGACCCGCCGCCTGCCGCTCCGCGCGCCTCCGCGCCTCGCCCTGACCCTCGACCGGCACCGGCTTATACCGCGCGCTTGCTCTCGTGACAAGGTTCTTGAGCTCGAGCAAATCCTGGACAAACGACGGTACGTAGCAGGATCTTGCCTCCTCATCACGCTCCTCATAGTCCACAGCCGACTCGTCAAAGCGGCGAAAGTCGGGGTGCGTTTGGGCGTAGAGGTACTCCTCGGCAACCTCAATCGTTGTTCTCAGGTCCTCATCTACCGCCACGGGCAGCCTCTCGATCAGCGTCTGCAGCAGAATGTCACGAAATTTCTCTACCACAGTCTCGTGCACGTAGCCGTCCGGTAGCTCAACTTCGCCTGCATCGACGGCTCGCAGGTAGTTTAGCTGCTCGGCCACACCAAGCCTCTTTTGGAGCTCTTCGCGCGCCATCATTGACCGGTCGTCCCTGCGGATCTCGCTGCTCTCACAGATTGCACGGAGTTGCGGGATACTCAGGCTCTCGTTTTCCTCGCACAAAAACTCGATGCCAAAGTCAGGCGGTCGCAGCTCCAGGTTGAGACTATGGCGCCGATCTGTTAAATCGCAAGCAATCTCAAATGCCTGGTAGTGCAATGCATCGGCCTCAGTCACTGGGACGATTGGGGTGGACTTGAGCTGGGCCACACGATCGACACCGTACCGCGGCCCGCGCATCCACTCGTTGTTGCCAAGACGGTAACCGGTGGAGTTGAGGGCATTGTAGCATCGCTGAGAGGCGCCATAAAGCTCATTATGGCCTGGCGCGTCATTTCCCTTCCCTTCTTCCGCGAGTGAGCGAGCGAGCAACGCCCGCCCCGCCAGCGCCGCCTCACGCACCTCCTCCATGCGAACAAGTTTCGAACTAGGTCAACCCAGAATTTCTTTTTGATAGGCCGCCCGGAGTATTCTAAGATCTGTTTGCCCTCCTCACATAAGGTGCGCAGAACTTTTGTATCTCCATAACTAACAACTAAGATCCAGGAAACATGTAAAAGAGGGATCGCGAATGTTGGACGGAGGGTGGACGCGTCCAGGGGGGGGTCAGGGGGGACGGCGGTTTGGGATTTTGCATCTCGGCTCTGCATCCAATGGCGAATGGGCTGCCCTCGAATCACGGTCACGTCGGCGAGGACAGCGACGGCGTCGTTGGTGGAGCGCAGGGCCAGGGGCGAGGGCGTCGACCGACGGGCGGCGCACCAGGAGCCCTCGCTGGCGCGGTAGGTCACGGAACGACGGGTCGAGCCCCTCCGCCAATCGCGGCGGCGGTCGAGACGGTGAGCGGCTGACGTCCTCGCGGGCGTGGCGGAGTACGGCCGACACTACGTGCTGCGGCAGCCCGCGGAGTTGCAGGAGGCGCATCGGAGCGGCTGCGCTTGGACGCGACGGCGAGGCCCTGGCCGGGCACGCTGTCGTCGAGACAGGCACGCTGGTCGAGATACCAGCGGCGAGGCGATACCAGCGGCGAGGCGAGCGACGGCGAGAAGAGCGACGGCGAGGCTGGGGACGGGGGACGCGCTGCCGTCCAGCGCGACCGACGTAGAGAGTGAGTGTGTACGTGGGTGGCGCATATGCCTTACAGTCAGCATGCAGTACTAACCTATAGCAGTGAGTGTGACACGCGTATAGTGCCAGGCAGCGACCACCGCCTCAGCACGACCTTCAGAACGCCGTGGAATCCATGGCGCGCGTAGCTATGAAAGGGACCGCGGCCGCGGAACCGGCGGCGGACGGGGTTGGTGCGCAATCGAGGTGCGCAAGCGCCGGCCACCGTCGTCGCGTCGTGCTGCCGGGGATGCGCAGCGGTACCATCACAGAAATGTGCGTAGCGCCACCGCACGCCGAGTCCACCCGGCGCGGCAGAACTATGTACCAAAAGGAGGGCTACACGACGCCCTCTACGCTACTGCCGGCGTAATTTATTTTGGCTAGCTGTGGCACAGGCCAAACCCCGGACTGCGCGGTGCGTGTGGCGGCGGCGAGCTGATGAGCGGAGCAAGCAGGCAGGGTGTTTAGGTGGAAGTGACGGTTAAAGTCGCGTAGATTTACGGATTTACGGATCGACCCCCCTCCCTCCCCGTCCCGTGACCCGGCCGTGAGACGCGCATCCGGGAATCAAGTTAAGGTTCCCCATGCCAGTTTCGGGGGGCAAACCCTGTCCGGCCCCTAGGACCCCAGGCAAGGCCCAGGTGTGGCCTAGGGCATCAGAAGGGACCAAGAGGAGTCCAGTCTGAGCCATAGAGCCCATGTCTTCGCCCCCGAAGGTCGCGTTCAAATGCCCGGAACGGCCGTTACAGTGGTGTCCGGCCGGCGCGATCACCGAGCTGTGAGTGACGCTCAGGGAAGCCGGTTGAGGTGCTGGTTTCTTTGCCCAGGGCTCTACGAGGAATGGGACATGGGGACCAGTCAGTCGGCGCCGCGTGGCGGCGCCTCGTTGAGCCCGCAGTGCGACGACATCGTCACATTACAGCGTTAGGCGACCTTGAATTAACTCTCCTCGCGGCGCGGACGGACGGACGCGGAAATTTGGAACCATGCTGATATCGCGGGCGTGGCGGTTGAGCGCTCAGCAAAAGAGTAGAAACATTCGTTGCAACAGTCCAGCGCGGAGGATAGATTTTGACTTCGACAAGGTCTTCCAGCAGCAGCTTTCCGAGGACCAGGCCTCCAACACAAAGAACCCCGAGCGAAAGCTCAAGATGAGCCTCGCGCAAATGGAAGACCTCATGTTGCAGCTCAAAGCTAGCCCAAACAACGATGCGCTGATCGGTAAGTACAAGCAGGCCCGACGTGAGGCGCTCACACAGCGGCACAACATAGTCATCGCGCGGGATGCGATGGGACTCACGGCAGGTAACGCCGAGCAGGTCTCGGAGATGTTCCCCATTCCCGGACCCTATCGAGTGGGGTGACGCTGTAATCAATGCATTTGCGGAGCTGTCCCCTTCCGCCTCCCGCCGCGCGGCGTGTGCATGATGGAGGGGTGCATTCTGTGAGTATTCCGGCTGGGCCCCGAGAACCGCACCTATTCGGCGGCTTAGCGACGCGGCGAGCGGGCTGGTGGAGGAGACTGTACGCACGGGCCGGAAGTCCAGGAGACGGCGGATCGCTCGCGCGGCCGGCAGTCTTGCGCTCCAGCTCAAGTGTGTGGTAAAACACCTCAACACGCTGCTTCATGCGCTGCGCTCAGAGGTGTGAACGCCTTGTTATCTCATCGGTGCAGTGAGCACGCTGCGCGCCCTCACTAAGCGTGCCCGTCGGCCGCCCGTGGCATATCTCGCAGTAACAGCTTCTACGGCCGTAACGCAACTCTCGGCGAAACAAGTGCGACTGAGCGCTCCAACCCTGCGCATTGTTCCCTTACCTGTGTGCTCCTTTACGTATATCACCCAGCGGGGGCATCTCCGGTCGCGCCGTTGGCGCTCTCTATTTTAAAAGGAGAACGGTTGGCTTCTCGGAGAAGGCGCCAAGGAGCAGCAGCCGCAGGGGGCATCTCGAAGCACACTCCACGCCGGCGCAAAACTATTAGAAAAGGCGAGGTGAGGAAAGACCCCCCCCCCCCCCCCCGGGCCGTGGAGCTACCTTATACCTGGTGTGTGTGCCCATCCACGCCTGTGCGCGCGCCCCGGCGCCTCGCCGCTCTCGACCTGCGAGAGTCACTTCTTGGGCGGTGGCACGCCGAAGAAGCTCTTGCCGTCGGGCACGAAGAGGAGGCGGATCGGGTCGCCCGGCCGCACGTACGGCTCGTCGCAGATGTAGAAGCCGCGCCGCTCGACCTGCAGGATGTCGCCGCGGCGCAGCTGCCGCATGGCCGCCTCGCCGCGGCCGCGGTGCACGAACTTGGTGTGGTCGTTGAGCACCTGGCGGCGTGTGGACGCGGGGCCCGCGTGGAGACACGGCGAGTGGGGGGGTGGGCGCCGGCCGCTCCTCTCCTCGCCTGCTTGATGTCGTCCTCCTCCTCGACCTTGTCCTTTGTGAGCAGGAAGTCGAGATCCACCAACTCGACGTCGACCAAGTCTGGCGTGTCGGCGAGCCTGTTCGCAGCAGCCAGAGGTGAGGAGAGGCGCCGTCCCCAGCGTGCTGTGTGGAAGGGGCGTGGCATGTGCGGCTTCACCAAGTCAGCTTCTTCTTGGTGCTCTTGACCGACCCCTCGAGGTGCAGCTGCCCATCTAGCCGCTTGAGCGAGCCTGTTCACGCCGCATCGCCGTGAAGGGCGGCTCTGCGACGGGGGAAGGGGGCGAGGGGCGGGCAGCGCCGTTCTCCGCCACCGCCTTGCGCACGATGGCGTTGCCCCAGCTCATCAGCGTGACCTCCTCCCCCTCGGCGATCAGCGCCGCGTCCTCCGCCTGCAGCAGCACCGTCGGCCCGAAGAAGCGAACCTTCTTGCCGAGCGACTCGTCCTTCGGGTGGGCGGCCTAGAGAGGCACCGCCGCGGCGCGGTCAGCACCCCCCCGCCCCGTCGCCGGCGACGCGTCCCTCCGTGGGCGGGTGGCCATCGTCTCTGCGAACGGGGCGGGCGGAGCCCCCTCGAGGGAGAGCGGGACGAGCCCGTCGGCGAGAAGCGCCGTGTAGCGCGGCACGGACGGGTCGATGACCGCCTTGTTGAAGGCCCAGATCTTGTCCCACCCCATCAGGTTCGTGTTCTTGGAGGCGCCCATCGACAGGATGAACGCCTACGGCGCGAGCTCGCGCCTCGGTCCCGTTGTGCCCGCGCGGGAAGTGAGCGCCTGCCGTCGGAGGAGGAGGGCGGGAGGCCTTGAGCCCCTGCACCGTCATCCCGCGCCGCAGGATGCCCGCCACCGTCGGGAAGCGCGGGTCGTCCCACCCGTCGGCGCGGCCCTCGTCGACCAGCCACTGCAGCTTCCGCTTCGAGAGCAGGGTCTTGACGAAGTTGATGCGCGAGAAGCCCCAGAGGTCCACCTGGCGAGGAGATAGTGCGAGGAGACAGGCCACGCGCGGGGTGAGAGGACTGGGCACTCAGTGGGTGCGGCGAGGGGGCGCGAGGAGGCCAGCCTTGCGCAGCTGCAGCGCCTGCTGGAACCAGACGTACTGGTGGTCGCGGTCCGAGTACTGCCTGTTCACAGAAGGGCAGTGTGAAGAGGCGCCGTCCGCGGGCGGGGCGGCGGCCGCGGTGGCGGCGCCGGTCGCGCAGCGCGTGCGTCACTCCCTCCCACGCGTCGACGATGGGGCAGGCGAGGTCGTAGGTCGGGTACACCTTGTACTTGTCCTTGGTGCGGTGGTGCGGCTCGAGGTTGCACCGGAAGATGGTCGGGTCGCGCAGCGCGCCTACTCGCGTGCTCGCGCGCGTGAGGAGAGCCCGCCCCTCGGCCTCCTGGCCTCCCGCCGTCGAGACGCAGCGACGCCGTTGTCGGACGCGGGGTCGATCTTTGCGCGCATGCAGCACTTGACCCCCTCGGCGGAGCCGGCCTGCATCTCGGCCCAGAGGCGGAGGTTCTCCTCGACAGCCGCGTCGCGGTGCGGCGAGGGCTTGCGCTGCAGCCGGAGGGCTTGCTGCTCCTCCTTGGGCGAGGGGTCGATGAAGGCGACCCCGTCCTGCGGCAGGCTCCGAGCTGTCGAGGCGGGCAAGGCAGCGGCGACGAGAGGGAGGGGGCGAGGAGAGGGAGGTGTGATGGCCTGGAGTTGAAAGGTAGAGAGGTGTGCGGGCAGGGGAGGTGCGGGCAGGCAGGACGGGGCGAGGACAGGTCCTGCAGCATCTTGGTCGCGAGCTTGAGGATCTTGTCAAAGTAGTCCGAGGTGTGCGTCACCTTGGCCGCAGGGCACAGTCAGAATCAGAATCAGAAGAGCTATCACAATAACGAGTAGTGTGGGGGGGCCTTGGCCGGCATTCAGGATGTCGAGTTTATTCTCTTAATTATATTGTATTTGCCTTGGCCGGCAGGATGTCGAGCCGCTGCAGGTCGCCGACGATCGCCTGCTCACGGCTGGAGGCGTGAAGAGCCGCCGCCCGCCCCATCGCGCCGGCGCAGGTCGCGGCGGGGCTGCCGTCTCGTAGTCTCCCTTCTCCTTGGACGGGTTGGTGTCGTCCAGCCGCAGGATCATCTTGCCCTCATACTGCGTCGCAAAGTGCGCCGACAGCATCGCCGCCTTGACATGGCCGATGTGGAGGTGGCCTACGCACGCGGTGCCGCGGACGCGTCGCGGACGTGTCCAGCCGAAGCCCTGGCCTGGCCGGCGGCGGGTGTCGCCCGACGGCTCCGGCGCGAAGCGAGTCACCACCTTTCCCCGCTCCGCGTTCGGCAGCGGGATCTCGAGCGAGCCGGCGTCCTTTGCGGCGCCGAAGAGGAGCTGCGCGGCCTCCTTGAAGGCGGGCAGGGCCTGAACACACCGCCACACGCCCGTGAAGAGGCGCCCCGCGCAGCCGCGCCCAGCTGGGAGGGCGGGGTGCGCCTCGACGCAGCCCCACCAGCGGGCGACGTGCACTCCCGCGCCGGAGCAGGCCTTGTCTGGCGCAGGCAGCTGGCGCAGGAGCAGCCAGGCGGCGGCGTCCGCGAGGGAGGCGGCGTGGCCCGTCACGAAGGAGCGCCTGTCCACACCGAAGAGCCGTGAGCAGCCGCAGATCGCAGCCGGAGGCGGCGGCGAGGCGAGGCGGAGGGCGCATGCGCAGGTGGCGGGCGAGGCGGGCGAGGAGGGGAGGCGTGGCGGCGGCGGGAGGGCCGCTGGCGGAGAGCCACTCGATCCACTCGTCCACCTCGCTCGCGGAGAGGGCGTCGCCCGCAGCGCCGTACGCGCCGAGCTCCGGCGGCGCGAGCCGAGCAAAGTAGCGCGCGATTGCGCCGCAGCCGCGCAGCGAGCGGGAGCCGCCCGGCAGGTAGAGGACAGAGTCGCAGCCGGAGGGGAGAGCCTTCGGGTCGACGCGGCGGAGGGCGACCTCCTGCCGCACGAGCCGCGCAGCGACGACGGCGAGCAGCGGCGGCGCCGCCGCTCCAAAGTGCAACTCGTAGTTTTTATTTGACATTGGCTTGGCATGCACCGGCGCGGCGGCCGCAGCGCCGCTGCCGTTCGGCTTGGCCGCCGGCGCCTTGCTGGCCGCGCCGTCCGGCTTGGCGCCGTCCGCGCCCTTGCCTGCCGGCCCGCCCTTGCCGCCGCCCTCCTTCACACCCTTGGCCGCCGCCGCCTCCTTCTTCTTGGCTCTCGCGGCGAGCTTCTGCTCCTCGGCCGCCTTGCGAGCCGCCTCCTTGGCGGCGTCGCCGTCCTTGGCGGCCTTCTTGTCCTTGTTGCTCGGCTTGGGCGGCGGCGGCAGCTTCGCCTTGAGCGCCTCCGCCTCTGGCGCGCCCTCTGGCAGCGCCGCCAGCGCTGCTGTGATGGCGTCGGCGAGCGCCTTCTTGGCGGCGACGAGGCCGGCGACAGCGGCCTCGACCTCCTCCTTGCCGGCGCCGGAATTCTTCAGCGACTTGACCGTCGTGCCCTGCGCCGCAGCAGCGGCCTCGAGCTTCTCGATGTCCATCGCAATTCGCACTCACCCTGCGCGAGCAGGAGTAGCGGCGCGTGCCGTAGTTATTTTTCTTTTTTTGCTGTTTTGCCATCGAGAAAGACGCACTTGTAACCGCGAATCGGCGGACGCTCGCTCATCGGACGCCGGCTTTGCCGCGGTGGCCCGGCTGGTGCGGCGGTGGTGGCCCCCGCCCGTTTTGGATGGTTACATGTACGAGCGATGAAGAGGAGTGGTTATAGGGGCCACACGCTCCTTAAACGTTAATCGCGTTAAAGATTCGCTCACCTGCCTCTAATTTGATAACTGGGGCATCCTCACGAGTCACGTGAAAGGAAACGAGACGGGGTGCGCGAGGAAACATGGATACAGCCTAAAGGGCGTGCAGCACACAGGTCACAGCAACACAAGACATATCTACTCGAGTAGGCGCTGTGCGCCTCCTCGGGATTTCTGGGGAGGTAGGAGTGTGTGTGTGTGTGTGTGTGTGTGTGTGTGTGTGTGTGTGTGTGTGTGTGTGTGTGTGTGTGTGTGTGTGTGTGTGTGTGTGTGTGTGTGTGTGTGTGTGTGTGTGTGTGTGTGTGTGTGTGTGTGTGTGTGCTCGCTCGCTCGCTCGCTCGAACGCGCGCGAGCGCGAGCAAGAGCGCGCGGGCGATATGCGAGCTATAGAAAGAAAGAAAGAAAACAGACACCCCAAGGGAGGGATGGATGGATGGGAGGACGGCACGCCGCCACACAGGGATTTTAAGGAGAGGTGTGTGGTGCGCTAGCCGTCGCCCACCCTAGGGAGTCTGCCTCTTCCTATCTCTCATGCGAGCTATGAAAGAAAGAAAGAAAGAAAACAGACAACCCAAGGGAGGGATGGGAGGACGGCACGCCGCCACCACACAGGGATTTTAAGGAGAGGTGTGTGGTGCGAGCTATGGCCTATGCCAGCCGAGAACTCGGAATTCTTTCGGCGAGAGACGTTTCCAGCGTGTTCGGCTTCCATCTGCTCGGTCGGCCCTGCGCGCCCGCTCCATCTCACGCCAGCGAACATCGTCGGCATGGTCCTGCTGCTCGTCTCACTCTCAGCGGCGGTAATCTCGCTCCGGGCGTCCCTTCCCGCCGCTCCACGCGCGAGAACGGCACTCGCATCGGCCGACAGTGGAGATCGCCCTCGCATGGCAGCCCTCGCCGCGGCCTCTGCAGTGGGCGTGGCGGGCGCGGCTGCGGCCGGCGCTGGCAGTGGACTTGTCGTGATGTACCGCGCATACGAGTCCGCGGCTCTCCGCACGCCCATCATCACCAAGGCGGCCACGAGCGGCGTGGCCTACTTTTTTGGCGATGCGCTTGCGCAGTTGCGAGTCGGGTCTGGGTCTGCGAAGCAGCGCTTCGACCTGCGGCGAGCGGCGCGGTCGACGCTGGCCGGCTTCGTGTCCCACGGTCCGCAGCTCCACTACTGGTGCCTCTTCCTCGACGCGCAGGTGCGCCTCGGGAGCGCGGCGGCCACGCTAGTTGCAAAGATCGTCCTCGATCAGACCGTCTTCTCGCTGTACTTGAACGGCGTCTACTGCGCGCTGGTCGAGGCGCTCAAGGGCGCGCCGCCTGCCGCGGTGTGGAGGCGTGTGCGCGCCGCCGCGCTGCCGTCGCTCGTCTCCTCGTGGCGCTTTTGGCCATGGGTGCACGCGCTGACGTACTCGGTGGTGCCTCTGCACCTGCGCGTGCTCTGGGTCGACTGCGTGGAGGTTGTCTGGGTCTCGATCCTCGCGACGTGCACCTCAAAGGCGGCGAGCGACGACGAGGGCTGCCTCCTCGGCCAGGGGGCCTGCAACCTCTCGCTCGAGGGGAGTGAGGAGGAGAGCGAGGAGGGGAGCGAGGCGGCCGGGCCGGAGGCTGCGCGCTCGGGCGGCGAGGGCAGCTCCGCCTCTGTCGTGGGGGTGCTCGGAGGCGGTCTCCTCGGGGCGGTGGTCCCTGTGGCGGTGGCGGTGCCTCTGGCGGAGGGTCTGCCGGGTGGCGATGCCGGGGACGGCAGCGGCGAACGCAGCGCCGCCGAAACCGCGGTATCCCGCGATGGTGTCACGACATAAGGCACAGGCCACACCGCCCGATGCCACCCAATTCTGCTGCACATGAGCCATGATGTGAGACTTGAGATGTCTGTCACCGTGATTATGCCAATGAGTATCGTCATATTTGCCAGTGTGGGCGATATGTGAGAGTATTTTTCTTTCCTTGCCCCGACCTTCGCCGCTGACCTTCGCCGAGCTGCTAGGGTAGGACCTTCGCCGAGCTGCGTCGCTGCACCGCCGAAGCTCCGCCAGCGTCGCCCTCATGTACACGCGTGTGCATGGTATGTACATTCCGCTCCTCTGCTGTTTCCTCCTGCCGACCCACGCCATCTCGACGCCCGATCGTCTCCAGCAGCTCCGCGTCACACTCAGCAGCGGCCGCGCGAAGGCCGCGGCGGGAACGGCCCTTTGTGCCGCGACTGCCACCTCATTAGCATGCGGAGGCGCGCCCAAAGCTCCGCTCGTGCTGGGCTCGCTTGGCGCTTCGGTCGCATGCACGCTGCCTGGGCTCGCTGACGCGCATCTCGCCTATTCATACGGCTACGGCTCCGCGCTCGTGTGCCAGTCGGCGCTCGCGTCGGCTTCGCTCCCCGCTTCGGGCAGCTGGGCTCGGCTGCTTCTGTGCGCCTACTGGGCCTACGGCGTCAAGGTCTGTCTCTTCCAGGCGGCGCGCGACGTGCGGCCCGACTACGTCGCAAAGGCGCTGCTGGCGCCGCAGGCGCAGGGCCGCAGAAGTCCCGCTCGCCTCAAGCTCCACGTCTGCCTCGCGGTGAGCCAGCTGTTCTCCGCCTCCGCCTCTCTCTCGGTCGGCTCTTCACAGTCAGCGTGTGGAAAGGTCGGCCTGCTGCTCTCCGCCTTCATCTTCCCTCTCTCCAGCGCCGCCGGCGCGAGCGGCGCAGTGCGGGAGGCGGCCGCGGCGGCGGGCGCGGCGCTGGCGCTGTCGGGCCTAGCGCTGCAGACGGTGGGCCGAGAGATAGCCGAGATCTTCCAGTGGCACGCGCCTCCTCTTCACGGCGGGTGGCGCGAACAGGTCGCCGACGCGCAAAAGTACCGGTGGAAGGCGCGGCACGGCGCGGACGCGCTGGTGAGCCACGGGCTGTGGTCCGTCTCGAGGCATCCCAACTTCGCGGGCGAGATGGTCTTCCACGTGGGTGTGATGCTGGCCGGCATCGCAGGGGCCACGTCCGCCGCGGCGGCCCTGCTCTCGGCCCTCGCGCCGTCCGCCTTCCTCGGTGTGATGCGCGGCGCGACGCGGCGGCTGGAGGAGCGGCGGACGCACCCCGCAGCACTCGCACACCTCGGGTTCCACGCTTCAGACCACCTCTCACTTCGCACTCGCACGCCTCCTGCTGCCCCAAACTCGTGTCCACATGGCCATGCACACACACACACACACGCACACACACACACACACACATGCTGCCCCACGCCTCGTGTCGACGCCTCCTCTTCAGGAGCGGCAGCTGCTCTTCTTCGAGCGCGCGCCGCCGGAGCTGCGTGACCGCTGGCGCGCGTACGTGCAGAGCACCCCGCGCCTCTTCCCGCTGCCCGCGGCAGTGCAGCCTCGCGCCGACCCGATCGTTGCCGAGGCGGGAGAGGGGCAGAGGTGGAGCGAGGAGGGCGGCGGGGGCTCCTCACGCGTCGCGCCGTGGACAGGTGGAGGAGCGGCAGGAGCAGGAGACGCGCGGCGACGAGATCGCCGGCATCCTCGGCATCACCGCGGGGGCGGGAGCCGTCACCGCCGCCGTCGGCCTCATCGGCTGGCTGCTGGTCTCGTGAGGTGGTCTGGCGAGAGTCTCGTGAGAGCGGGGGCCCTGGAGGTGGGCGAGGTGGAGGTGGGAGAGGAGGGGGCGGGGAGGGGCAGGCTGCCCGAGGCTTGCTGCAGGTCTAGGTAGGAGGCCGGCTAGCTGCGTCTGCCGTGGGCGGCTTTGAGGTCGTTGAGAGTCTACACACACACACACACACACACACACACACACACACACACACACACCGTCTTCAGAGTCGAACGCAGCTCGGCTCTCTCGCGCGGACACACACCCACTCCGTCGGCAGTGAGACACTCCGGCGCGCTCGCGGCAACGCGGCTCCGCGGCGAGGCGCGTCGTGTGGGGAAAACGTGGCGCTTGGCGCAGGCATTGCCATTGGGATTTTGGCTGTGTTGCGGTCGTTGCGCGCGGCCGCGCCTGCGGTGCGCACTAGCACGGTCCACCGCCACGGTCATAACGGCTTTTCTTCTTCTTTAGCGCTCTGTGTGTGCCCACACGCCACAAGGACGGCGCCTCATCAAATTACACGGACTCATCTCTCCCGCATGCTGCACTGACAGGTGACAGAGAAGAAGCTCACAGCTCACACGCAGCGCAGCCGCGTCGTATCTCTCGAGGACGCCGCCATATCAGCATCACCCCCGAAACCCTTATCAAAAGACATCCCTCTCTCACCCCTCCCACCCCTGCCGCCCCGTTGTCTCCGTCCCACGCCGGAGCTGCGCCCGCAAACGACACCCTCAGCTCGCGTAGATCTCCGCGGCGGCAGCGACGGCGGCTCGTCGGACGGCGCCCGCAGCGCCAGCGCCGCGCGAGGCGAGCAGCGCGCCGCTGGCGACGCCGATGGCGAGCGCGGCGAGGAGGGCGAGCCACGAGGGCGAGCCCGCCCGCTCGCCACCTGCCGCAGAGAGGGCGAGCGCCGGCTTGAGTGGCTTGGCTGCGGCGGCGCCGCCTCCGCCGCCTCCTCCGCCGCTGCGCGCGCCGCTCTCGCACGCGGGCGAGCCGGGGTAGAAGCCGACCGCCTTGTGGAGGTGTGAACCATGGATGAGTATACTCATATGGGTGATTCAGTACTAAGTAGTCAGCCGGGGTAGAAGCCGACGCGCCTTGTGGAGATCGCTGAAGGCGGAGACGGCGAGGTCGTCGATGTAGAACTGCGCGTACGGCTTGCCGAACGCAACCTGAGCGTCGCAGCCGCGGCCGTCAAAAGCCTCGGCCCGATCTCGGCCCGATCTCGGCCCGATCTCGGCCAGATCTCGGCCAGATCTCCTCGAGTCCCCGACACGTCCTGCGGGATGCTCCAGCCGGGCAGCGGCGCCTCGTCGTCTCGTCGAGTCTCGTCCTACCGTCTGCTCTGTCCTGCCGTCTACTCTCGCATCAGGCGCGCGCCTCGTCGTGCGGGATGCCGTAGTCGGACAGCTGCCGCAGGGTGAGGGCGCCGATGTCGGCGACGACGGCGGCGGTGTTGCCCCCGTGCGTGCGCATCCGCCGCCCGGTCGCGACGATGATGTGGTGCCCCTGCGCCTTGAGCGCGCGGCAGGCGGCGATGTTCTCGGCGAGGGGCTCGCAGGTGGTGTAGTCGCCCGAGACGCGAGGCGCCGTGACGAGGGTGTGGTCGAGGTCGAAGCAGATCCGCAGCTTGGGCTGCCGCTGCTGCGCGAGGCAGAAGGCCTGCAGCTGCGGCGGCGTCCCGAGCACGTGCATCCGCTTCGGGTCCACCTCGACGGCGCGGAAGGCGTGCCCCTCCTCGATCATCTGCGCGATGACGCCCGACGTGTAGAACTCGCCGATCGCGTCCTGCGAGAGCTGCGTCGTCTGCGAGTCGAGCAGCGCCTGGCACTGCGCCTCGAGCTCGACGCCGCTCATGAAGGAGTAGCATCCCGTGTTAGCGTGGTCCGAGATCTTGACTTTCTCCTTGACCTGCAGGATCCGCCTCGCCTCGTCGAAGACGACGTACGAGTAGAGCGGCTGCGGCTGCGTGTCGACAAAGTAAAAGACGCCGTTGGAGGTTGCGCAGATGTCGCGATACTTCCCGACGATGTCCTCGTCGTAGAAGGTGTCGCCGTCGACCAGCATCACCGGCCGCGAGCGCAGCGCGCGAGAGATGCCTCGCAGCCCGAGCAGGACCGTCTCTGCGGCGCCGCGGGTCGGGCCCGGCAGCTGGACGAGAGACACGTTCGGGTGAGCAGAGCAGACGGGCTCCCAGTACTTTGGAGAGATGAACTTTGGGTCGTACACGATCACCAGCGCGTCGCCCGGCCGCGTCTTGAGCGAGTCGATCACCCACAGGATCATCGCCTGACGACGTTACGCACCCGTGGTGGACACACGCGGAGAGGCCGCAGCGACGCGTATCCGCACAGCGAGCCGTCCCACTGGCTGGCAGGACGCGGCAGGGTGCGCGGTGTGCAGCTGCTGCGGCGGCGGCAGCACGCCTTGCCGAGGACGTTGACGAAGGGCTTGGGCGAGGTGTAGCCCTCCCGCTGGAAGCGGGAGCCGATGCCACCGAGCGGGATCATGATGGTGAGAGGCGGAGCGCCGCCGGTCGCCATCTTGCGTTCTGTGTTGTTGTGTGTGTGCTGATTCCTAGCGCGACGTGGTAGTAAAAGAATTCCCGCACGAGCCTCCACATCCCGTACCTGTGTAATTTCTTTTGAAAAATTCACGCACTGCCGCGCCGCGTGCGCCGCACTGCCGCCCACAAGCGAGCGCGAAGCGCTGAGTGACAGATGGCGGCGGCCCCTTCTGCTCCCACGCCTCTCCTGCTCACCTCGCTCCGCGACCACGAGCTCCAGTTTGTTTTTGCAAGAGTCGACTGCGCCCGCGCCCTCGGCCGCCTCTCCTCTGTCTCGCACCGCCTCCGCTCGCTGCTCGAGCGCGACGGTGGCGTGGTCGCCTGGCGCGGCTGCCGTGGCGACGCGCTGCCAGCAGGCACGGACTGGGCCGCCGCGCCGCGGCCCGCGCCGCCGCTCCAGAACCCGCACAACCCTGCCGCGCGCGCTGTGGCCATCGGCAGCGGCTGCGCGCTCTTTCCGGACGAGGAGACGTCGTGTGTGCTTGTGCGGGCGCCGGCGCCTGGGCAGCGATCGGCGGCGCCGGCGCTCTCGCTGCGCGACACGGCGGCGGCGGCGCAGGGCGAGCCGGGCAAGGTCCTCCTCGCCCTCTACCGCGAGGACGAGGCCGACCCGAGGCCTGCTCTCTCCTCTCTTCCTGCCTCGCTCGCTTCTCTCTCCTCGCCGCTGCGCGCTCACCGCCCGCTCCCCTCGCCCGCAGGCGCGGCCTCCTCGCCGTCGGCGTCCGCGCGAGCGGCGCCTCCTCGCGCGCCGTCCGCAGCACGCGGCTGCGCACGGCGACGCTGAGCGGGCGGAGCCGGAGGTGCGAGAGGAGGCGGAGAGGCGGCGGAGAGGCGGGAGGGAGGCGGGAGAGACGCGGGAGAGACGCGGCGGAGAAGGTGCATGACTTGTCCACGACACGTGCCCGCAGGACGGTCCGCGTGCCCGGCCAGATCACCGCCGTCGCCGTGGGGGAGAGGCTCATCGCGTGCGCCAGGCTGGGCAGCGGGAACGTGCAGCTGTGGGATGGAGACACCGGTGTCCTCGCGGCGACGGTGCCCGCACACCCAGCAGCAGCAGCAGCCGGCGCCGGCGGAGGAGGCAGTTCCGACTGCATCCGCAGTCTCCTTCTCTGCGGCTCTCTGCTGGTGAGCGGAGCCGCCGACGGCAGCGCCGCTGTGCACGGGATCCGAGCAGTCGCCATCGCCGCCGGCGCCGCCTCTGCGCTGGCGGAGGCGCTGGCGGCGGCCGAAGCGGGCGGAGGCTTGGCGGAGGAGGGCGAGGCGCCTGCCGTGGCGGCCGAGGCTGCGGCCGAGGCGGAGGGGGCGACGGCGGCAGAGGGTGCAGAGGCGGTGGAAGGGGCGGAAGGGGCACCCGCGTCGCCGCACCCGTCGAGGCGCGACGCTTCTCTCGCCGCCTCGCCCGCCCAGGCCATGCCGTCGCCCGCCCAGGGCCTGCCGTCGCCCGCCCAGGCCATGCCGTCGCCCTCCCGCCCCTTCCACGGCCTGCCTGCGGGCGAGGAGGCCCAAGGCCTAGCCACGCCCTGCCTGCTGCGCGTGAGCGCCGCCTCCGCCTCCGCCGCCGCCGCCAGCTCACCCTCCGCCGCTGCCTCCTCCACCGCCGCCGCTTCCTCCTCCACCTCCTCCGCCGTCAATTGCGTCGACCTGTCAGGCGCGGCTGCAGGGCGGCGGCGAGAGGCTGGAGAGGGCTTCAGAATGAGCGAGAGCGAGACTCGGCTGCGAGCCTTAGGCAACTGGCTCGCCACCGGAGACCAGGCGGGCGTGGCGCGCGTCTGGCTGCTGGGCAGCGGCCGGCTGGCACGCGCCAGCCCCTCCGCCTTTTCTCTCCCCCCCCCCTTCGCCCTCCCCCCTCCCCCCTCCGCCCACCGCCCACCGCCCTCCCCCCTCCGCCCACCGCCCACCGCCCTCCGCCCCTGCTTCGGCTCTGCTTTGGAGCCCTCTCGCACACCTCCCCACGCGCGCCGCGCACGCACGCACGCACGCACGCACGCACGCACACACACACACACACACACACACACACACACACACACACACACACACACACACACACACACACACACACACACACACGCACACGCACGCACGCACGCACGCACGCACGCACGCACGCACGCAACGCCACCCTCGCACCGCCTTCTTCGCCCCGCCACCCCCCCGGCCAGGTCCGGCTGCTCGACTGCGGCAGCGGCGACCCCTCCGCCTCCGCTTCGCCCCTCGTCTCGCTCCAGCTGGCGCGTGAGTGCGTGGTCGCCGCCAGCCGCGCGGGCGTGCTCCACTTGTGGTGCGTCAAGAGCGGGGTGCGCTTGCCGCACTCGAGATCTAGCAGAGGGGTAGCAGAGGTCCAGCCGAGAGACCAGCAGAAGGGCGAAAGAGCGGTGGGCTCTTCGCCTCCCACACTCATCCGCACTCGTCCCGCGCCGCCGCCCACCACAGCACAGGAGCCAATCCTGTCACGCGTAGGTGCGCGTGCACTCCCTCCGGCCGCTCGCTCCGGCGGCAGCCGTCGGTGGCGAGGCGCGCGGGCTCTCTCGGCCGCATTTCGGAGGGCACACCTCGGCCGCGTCTCGGCTAGACCTCGGCCGCGTCTCGCCCCAGGCGCTGCTCGACTTTCGGCTCTCGCGCGGGTGCGGCCTCGCCCTTGGCGCTTCGGGCCGCGTCACCGTGCTGCAGTGGGCGAGGGGCGACGGGGCCGCCGCCGCCGCCGCCGCCGGGGCCGCGGGGGAGGCGGCGGCGGGAGACTTCGACATCGCCCGGCTGCGGCGGCACATCGGCAGCTTCGCGCCCGAGGGCCGGATGGAGGGGGACGCGCCGGCGATGATGGCGGCGGTGCTCGAGACGGTGCGTGTGTGTGTGTGTGCTTCCGCACACTGCGTGGCCAGCGTTTCACCTCCCCCCCCCCCCCCCCCCTTCTCCTCTGCTCCAAGGTGGCTGCCAAGCTGCTGCGCTCGGCGGCGGACGCGGCGCGCCAGAGCGAGCTCGGCCGCATCGAGCCGCAGCACATATGGCGCGCCGCGATCGCGCCGAGATGGTTCGCGCGGAGAGGGGTTTTGGTGAGAAGAGTCTCTCCACACTCGTGTGCAGGCAAGCCTTCAATCAGGACGTGGAGCTGTCGGAGCTGGCGGCGCTGCCGGCGGCGCGGCGCGTGTGCGCGGTGGCGCTGCTGGCGCTCCAGTCCAAGGGTGGGGAGGCGGGAGGGGAGGCGGGTGCGGGCAGGGAGGGGGAGGGAGAGGAGGCAGAGGAGGGAGAGGGCGCAAGGATGGAGGAGGCAGAGGGAGGCGACATTAGCACTACAACTGCCGCAGTCGGCGGCGACGCCGCCTCCTCGGCTGGCGAGCATCGATCGGTTGCCGGCGGCGAGGGCGGCGAGGGCGGCGAGGGCGGCGAGGGCGGCGAGGGCGGGGCTGGAGGAGGCAGCGCCGGTCCGCCTGTCGGCGGGACGGCGGCGGGGCTCGGCGCGGCGGGCTTCGACGCCGAGCGGTTGCGGCGGCACATCGCCAGCTTCGACCCGGGGCTGAGCGTCGCCGGGGACGCGCCGGCGATGATGGCGGCGGTGCTCGAGACGGTGCGTCACGGGCGTGTGTGTTCGGAAGGTTGGCGGTAAGTACACGTCGGTGGTGATTGGTGCCTCCTCTGCCCCCTTGAAGGTGGCTGCCAAGCTGCTGCGCACTGCCGGCGACGCGGCGCGCGGCAGCCAGGTGGGCCGCATCGAGCCGCAGCACATCGAGCAGGCGGCCCCCAAGATTGGGTGTGGGGGGGGGGGGGGGAGTAGCCGCCCGCAAGTCAAGAGGCCGACGACGGACACGTCCTGGAGTTCGTTGATCTGTTGGGGCCGTGTCTTTCCTGCCCAGGAGTGCCGTGTCGCCTCACCAGAGATCCGCCCGCTGACCTATGCTGGGGTGTGCGTGCTCGCAGGCGTTCCGCGAGGACGACGAGCTCTGCGAGATGGCGACCAAGCACGGGCTGGCGGCAGTAGTCGCCCCCGATGCGTCTAGCATGTAGCAAGGTCGACCTTCGAAGGAGGTTTTGGGAGGGGAGGCGGGGGGGGGGCTGGACAGCGCGGTATATTGTGTATACGCGTTCGTGCGTGTGTACGTTCAACTTCAAGCACGAGCAGTACGGGCTTGCACTGGCCTCGAGGAAACTGTGAAAATAAAGTGTTTATACCTAAGCCGAAGCCTGCTACTATACACATCACTCATGCTCGGAGAGCGAGCCCATCTCCCGCACGAAAACCTGCGCGTGCTCCTCGGACATGCCGACCGCCCACGCCACGCCGATCCGCTCATCACCGCTCATGCCGAGGAGAAACGAGAGGTCATCGTATCCTTCAGACTCGAATGCGGCGGCGTACGCAGACAGCCCGAAGCCCTCGAGCAGCCGCTGCACCCTGCCCATGCGTTCCTCTGCGGCCGTGTGCGCACGCGGCGCTAGGCCGTCCTGGTCTCCCGTGAGGTAGAGGTTCGACCGAGACTGATCGCCACCGCCGGCACCGCCGCCGCTTGGGCCAGTGCCGCTGCGGCTCTTGCTGCTGCCGCCGCTCTTGCCGCTGCTTTGGCTGCGGCCGCCGGGGCGCTCCAGCTCCCACGTCTCGGCTGGGTCGTCAAGGTTGTGGTACCTATCTCGCGACCGGCGTGTGAAGAGCCCCATCCCCGCGCGAGCAAAGGACCTTGGGAGCAAGTGCAGCACGCCTGACGTCCCCGTCGTCGTACTTGATGCAGTGGCCGCGCGCGGAGGAGCGGCCCTTGTAGACGCCGGCGAACCACTCGTCTCCCTCCCACAGCACCCGCACACGCACCCCCAGGGCGAGCGCCGACGTCGCGACGCGACTCGCCGACCCCGCCGCCTCTGTGGCGCTGCTCGCCACTGCCTGCGTCGCGGGCCGCGCTACCTTGGCCGCCGGCTCCCGCCACAGCTTTGGCCGAACGCGCTGCGTACGCTCCTCCACCTCCCCCTCGCTCGCCTCCTCCTCCGGCGCCGCGCACCGCCGCCGAGCCGGGTCGGGGTGCATCGAGCAGTACCACACGGCGGGCAGCTTCTTGGACACGTCGGGGGGCAGCCTCCGCCACTTGTCGCACCTGTCGCAAGCCACCCAAGTGCAACGCGTCGTCTCGCCCTCGCCACGCTTGCGCCCGCGACGCTGGCCGGACAACACCTTGCCGCCCGCGCCACCGATGACGCTGCCGCCGCCGCCCTTGCCGCCGCCGCCGCCCTTGCCTGCGCTGCTGCCGCCGCCCTTGCCGCCGCCCTTGCTGCCGCCCTTGCCGCCGCCCTTGCCGCCACCGCCGCCACCACACTCCTCCTCCTCCGCCTCCTCCTCGCTGTCCGACCCCCGCGATGCCGACCGCTCCGCCTCGCGCTGCGCCACGAGTTCCTTCGCCCTCGTGAGCAGTGCCGCCGGCAGCTCGCTCTCTCCCACCCACTCGTCGGCCTTTGGGCCACGGAAGCTGCGCCCTTCCCCCTGCTCGCGCAAGACCAGCAGCTCGTGACCACCACCCTCGCTCCGGCGCGCGTCGAGCACATCGCTGATCCTCCCCCGCGGGCGAGGAGGGCCCGACGAAACCGCCGGCGCCACGCTCGCCGCCGGCTCCGCCTCGTCGTCGCCGTCGGGTGGCAACGCCACCTGAGCGCCCGGCCCGAGCAGCGGCGCGATTATAGCGTGCGTCGTCGGGTAGCAACAGACGGCATGCGGCGGCTGGCAGTCCACCGCCGCAACTGGCTGCGGTGGGTGCTGCGCCTTGTCGGCCTCCGAGTACGGGATGGCGAAGGCGGCGAGCCCGATCGGCGGGTTCATCGCATGCCGCTGCACCGCCTCGCTTGCCCGTGCCAGCCGCGCCTTGCCAGGCCACCGAGTCCCGCAGAGAATCCCATGGTGCTGCTGCACGGCGGCAGCGGAGCGGCCAGTGCCCAGCCGGGTTGCAATCTCAAACCAATCGCTGGTCCGGCTCCTGACGAGGGCTACGAGGAGCTCCTCCTCTGCTGCATTCCAGCGCGGCTGCGATGAGGCCTTGCGCTCCCTGGTGCGCCCGCCCCCCGGCTGTTCCGGTTTCGGCGCTCCCTGGTTCGCCGCCGGGCGGGGCCACTCCCCCAGCTGCTGCTGCCCTCCAAGAGTGCTCGCAGCGTGCATTAGCGGTGGCGGAGCGCTCTCGGCGACCGGGTGAAGCCGCGCCTTCTTGCCGCTAGCAACGCCGCCGCCAGCGGGCATGCTGTTGTCGGCGTCTAGCAGCCGCATGCGACCAGGCAGCAGCTCCTTCCTCTTCCCGCAGCCGGCCGCCGCCTTGAGGACCCTGAGCTGCTCAAAGCGGCGCTGCGCCTCGCCGTGCAGCTCGCCGCTCGCGTCGCGCTGGTCGTACAGCTCGAGCAGCTCGTCCTTCATCGCGAGCGTAAACTCGGGCGGCGCAACCACCGCTGGGAAGGCCGCCTCGCCAAAGACCGCGCGGAGCTGGCTCAGCGAGGGCGCCGCCGGGGCGGCTCGGTCAGCGCCCGCCGTGTGCACCACCGCCCGCGCCCTCTCAGCTGTCCCCGGCGCCTCCGTCGGCAACGGCGCTGACGCCGGCTGGAGCGTCTGCGCAGTCAGCTGGGTCATCAGCAGAGGAGCCTCCGCACACGGCACGCCGGCTACGGGGCCCTCCACAGGGACCGCGAACCCTGTTGCGAGGTGGCTGACGACAGCAGCGGCAAGCGGCACAACTGCGGCGGGATAGGCGGCCTCGCCAAAGATCGTTCGTAGATCATCAACGGACGCCGCAGCGGGCTGCATCATGGTGGATGCGAGGGGGGAGGGTGCTCCGGCGACGGCCCGTGCGTAGGCCACCGCCCCCGCGATCGCCGTGTCGAAGGTGCCCAAGTGGACCTGCCTTCCGTTCACCCTATCCCGCGCGAAGAAGCGGCCAGAGCCTGTCTGCCCGACGTTCTTGTAGCCGGTGCTACTGCCGCTCGAGAGGTGCAGCTGCCAGCCCTCCGCCTCGGTCGCAACCGCAGGAGCTGGCTCCGGCACCCGCGACGTCGATGCCGGCACGTCGATATCCTCCACCAGAGCACCCGCCGCGGGCGCGGCCGCCATACTGGTAGACGCGGCCGAGGCGCAGCCCCGCTGCCGCTGGATCTCCCAGTGCTGGCAGACAGCCTGAGACGTGCGGCCCGTGCCCAGCTGGGAGGCCACCTCCTTCCAGCTCGGCCTGGCCGCCGTGCCGCTCTCTACGATCGCGCGCAGCTTCGCCTCCTCATCCTTCGACCACCGTTGACAGTGATTGCCCGCACTCTGGCGACGAGCCAGCGGCACTTGCTGCTGCCCTACGGCGGGCTTTCCGCCTTCGCCATCGCCAGTTTGGGGCACCTCTCCGCCCCCCGCCACTGATTCGTCCTCGTCAAGGTCGATGTCCTCAACGCGGCTCCAGTCCGGGGTCAGCGCGAGTGCACCGCCCTCCAGCGGTGCCTCGCTCGACGGCTGTTCGGGTTCGGCGCCACACTTTCGGCACTGGGAACGACTGAGCTTATTCTTGGTGCCGCCCGAGTCGCGCTTGCCACACTCGCCCGCTCGACAGAGCCACCGCTGACCCCTATGACAACTGACCATTTTTTGCCTTTGCCGCGTGCACGGAAGATCCGGCGGAAAAAGACGAAAAAATTTGTCGAAGGACGCTGGCTGTTCTTCACCTTCCTACCTCCAGTGGTCCTTTGCGTGTGCGCCTCTTCGCTTTCTTTTATTTGCGGTGTGCCGGTGTGAGTGCCACAAAAAGGGCTGAGAGAGAGGCTTTTCTAAGAATTCTTTTATCTGGTACCTCTGTAATTCGCCGAGACCTAATCCCTCTGCCCACCCCCTCTGCCCCCCGAGTCGGGCGTAGGCCCCGACCCTCCCGCTCCCACCCCGCCTCCCCTCTTTCACCGCGACACACCGGGCCAGCAAGCAGGAGCACACACACGCATGCGCGTCGCCGCAACGTGCCGCCTCCAGCGCGCTGGAGCAGCGGCGTGCTCAGCCGCCCTGCACTGCACGGAGGCCTGCTCCACAGCCTCGCGTGCTATGCGAGCAGCTCCATGCACTCCTGCACCTCGTCCTCCCTCTTGGCCGCGAGGATGCACAGCTCCAGCGGCGTGGGCGGGTCTCCCCCGCCCTGCAGCGCGTCAAATCGCTCCATGCATTCGCGGACCCCGTCCTCCCCGTCCGCGTGCACAATGCACTCCTCCAGAGGGCTTGCACCGCTCAGGCTTGCACCGCTCAGCTCCTGAGTCCCGTCCTCCGCTGCTGCTGCGTCGTACTGCTCAATGCAAAGGGCCACACCGCCTTCGCCATCGGCATCGATGATACAACGCTCGAGCGCCGTGAGCGGCTCATCCCCGCCCGACTCAAGGTCAAATAGCTCAATACACTCCCTTACGCCGTCCTCGCCGTCAGCCTGCACGATACAATGCTCGAGCGACTCGAGGTCGGAGGAGACCGCGCCGGCAAAAGAGCCAGCGAGCGCGGTCATGCTGGGAGCAGCCGGCCTCCAGGCGAGGCGGGCCACCGCCCCGAAGGGCGCACGGGGAAGGAGCGCGGCTGTCATATACGTGTATCTGCGGCGGATACGGGGGCACCGAAATTCGGCGGGCACTCACAAAAGAATTGACCACTTCCCCCGCCCGCACGACACTCACTAGCACTCACTAGCACTTCTCCCATTTAGGCTGAATATACTTTTCCTCTCGCACCCCGTCTCTCTACAGCACCCTCTCTTTTCCTCTCTCTTTTCCCGGGGAAACCATCAAATTTTCCGGGCTCTGAGCCGAGACCCGAGTCTGAGGCTCGTTTGGGGCCGGCCCAAAATCAGCCAAATCGGCGAAATACCGGGTATTTTGCGGGTATACCTGGAAACCCCCGGTATACCTGAAAAATACCCTGGTCCCTGCGACCGCCTGGGTATCGTGCCGATTTCCTCAATTTTGCCTCAGATTTTGCCCCAGACCAGCTCTCAGACTCAGGGAAACTCGCGAGTTTCCAGAATGGAGCACCAAACACCCTCTGTTTTCCCTGGAAATTTCCGGAAACGCAAAGTGCTGGGGACCCTCTGTTTTCCTTTTTGTTTGCCGGAAAAGTATATGCAGGCCAATCTCCCATCCCTCCCTTGGGTTGTCTGTTTTCTTTCTTTCTTTACTCACAAGCACTAACACTGGTACAGTACACCAAAAAGAACAAAGCTAAAACCTAAAAAACTCGGAGTCACTTCTCATCGCAAACCCCGTCAAACAGCTGCATACATCACTGAAAAACTAACCCCGAGAAACCCTTCGGGTCACTCCTCATCGCAAACCCTGTCAGCACCTTCGGGTGGACCACCTTCGGGTGTGTTCGTAAGAGCTACATACACTGAAAAAAAACGGACGACCTAGGGCTGCAGGGCTGGCTGGGGGAGGAAGGACAGGCGCGTCCCCACCTTTGGAGTATCTTTGGCTCACGCCAGGGCGCTCGTTGCTCCGTCTTTTGTATTCTTCCATACTGCGATTTTCAGAAGACTTGCAGGATTTCGATGCAGGATTGTGCTGGCCGCGGGCTGTGTTGGTGTTGCAATCCGCTTTGTAACTGTCGCTCTCGCAGCCGACGGGCACGCGATATGAGCACCGAGGGTCGTCGCTTCAGTGGCGACGCTGCGGATGCTCGCGCGTTTGATCATTGCAGACATGGGTTGGGCAAACGACACAGCACACACCACCTCCAGCCTCCCTCGCCAGAGCGGGCCGCTCGCATTGCTCTCTCTGCTAATAGCGGCTGGTTTGAGGACGCGAGCTGGTGGTTGCCTGCGCCTGAAGGTCAGCACGCACCGCACCTTGCCCGCGCCTCAGCACGCTCCATGCCGACACTGCTGGACGGAGAGCAGATGGAAGCCGCGCTGCAGGCGGCCCACATCGGAGCAATGGACGCGCTAAGGCGTCGTGCTGATGCGGCACTGCGCCGCTTTTCTCAGCAGAGACCGGAACCGGCGGACACGAGAGGCTCTCGTCCCGGTACCTCCTACTGCGACGATGCCACCGCCACGGAGGTTGCAAGCTGCTCTCGCATCTCCACCCCTAGCCCTAGCCCGAGCCATTCAGCAGATCAATCTCGAGGCATCAGCCCAAGCCGGTCAGCTCGAGGTTTCAGCTCAGGCCCGTCGGGCTCAGCGCACTCGTGCAGCTCTCCAGTGAGAGAGAGTCAACCGCCCAGCGACCACCTTCGGGGCTATCGGCTTTTGCGCCGCGCGCAAGAAAAGCTGGATGAGGCGCGGGTCGCCCTGAGACTGTCGCAGCAGTGCGGATACATCGACCCGAGCACCGACCCGTTTTGGTGCGAGCGGGAGGAGGAGGACTGGTCGGCTGGGCTCGTGTCTCCATGCCTGTCTACGCCCTGCATGGTCTACGCTGGAGGCGTATGGGGGGCCTGACGCCAGGTCGTCGGGCGTCGGGTGTTTCGCTCCGACGTGCCCCCCAGCCGCCCAGCGCCTAGGGCGGGCACGCCAAGGGGCAGGGCGGGCTTGCCTTGGCGCCCCGTGCCAGGGGACGACACGACCGAGCTTGTCTATGTGACTCTGTCTGACACATGCAACACCTCGATGCGCTTCTCGCTCTGAGACCCAAGCGGCACAAGCCAATATGCTGTGATTGTATGTGAATAAAAATTGGGATACATTTTAGTCTCACATCGGCATCAAAAACACATCGAACATCGCGCTCCCCCCCCCCCCACCCACCCACCCACCCACGCGCGCTGCGCGCCCCAGAACGACACACAAATTTGAAAGCGCACAGAGACAGCTCGAGCATCATCCCGAGCGGCACCGAGCACGCGCACCACATCCAAACGATTACTCTGACGACTAGTCGGCCTCCGCGGACGGTACCCGTTTGTAGCCGGCTCCACCGCAGGCGCGCAAACCACCGAGCAACGCCAACCGCGCGTGCAAATATGCGGCGCCGGCGAAGCGCGACGCAGCGGCAGCCACACCACGCACCGCGTCGGCGGTGTCGCGCGGCCGCGAGAGCGCAACCTGCAGCGCGAGCGCCAAGCCGACATACGCGACAAAGAGCGCGGCGGCGGCGGCGGCGGTGCCGAGCGCTGCGAGGGGGCCAGTGGTGGCGGACTCCCACGAGGCCGCCGCCGCCTGCTTCCACTCGGAGTAGGTCCCTCCGACGTGGCGCGAGCCGCCCGAGAGGAGGAGCCAACCGAGCGAGAAGACGGCGTCGTGCAGCAAATAGGCGAGCAGCTGAGAGCGGCCGGCGTCGGTCAGCGCCGTGCGGCGGCGAGGGAGCAGCGAGAAGAGCGCGGCCAGCCGCAAGCCCGCGCGGCAGTACGTGTAGAGCGGCTCCTCGGCTCGCCGGCGCGAGGCTTGCGGGAAGAGGCCGAAGAGCAGCGGGTCCGCGACGAAGGTCAGCAAGCAGAGGGTCGCCGTGACGGCCCAGTGGCGCGGCGCGGCGAGGGGAACGAGCGTGTCGCGGCGGCAAGCGTAGCCCAGCAGGACGAGCGGCAAATTGTGCACGACCTGCGCAAAGTTCTTGTCTCCAAAGGCGGCGTAGAAGGCGAAGCGGCGCAGCGCCGGCCAGCCCTGCAGCCCGATGTGCGCGCGCTCGCCGCGAAAGTAGAAGAGGCGCAGCGCGAGCGCGGCGGCGGCGGCGGCGGCGGGGGCGCGGCGGCGAGCGGCGGAGCCGCGCGGGAGGCGCGAGAGGGGGAGGGCGAGCGCCTGCAGGGCGGTTCGGAGACGGTTCAGAGCAGGCTCCAGGGGAGCGCGCGAAGGGGGGTGGTCGCGGCTGCCCGGCCGAGGGCGACGGTGAGGATGAACCAGAGGTGCGCCGTGCCGATGTCGACTCGATTCGACGCGAGGAGCTCGAGGGCAGGGTGCATGCCGTGCCGGAAGGCAGTCAGCAGCAGCAGAGGCGCGACCACCTGTGGGGCGGCAGGACGGGCCCTCCTCTCAGCGGAGCAGTCCTCATCCACCTCGTGCATGAGGTGCAGCCCGCCGCATGAGCTGCAGTGCATGAGGTGCAGCCCGCCTGCCACGCGTCCAAGCGCGCGCCCGCGACGGCGGCGCCCGAGAGGAAGGCGAGCCCTTCCGCGGCGCCGGTCTGAGCGACGTTGTTGAAGGCGCACGTGGGCACCGCCACCGCCGAGGTTCGCTCCCAGGCGTGGCAGGTGCGGATGGTGAAGCGCTGGAGGTGGCGCAGCAGCACCGGCAGCAGCAGCGCGACCTTGACGTGCAGCAGCACGGCGTCGTACCCCTCCACCGCCACTCCGCCTCCCCCGCCCGCCAGCGCCGCCAGCCCGAGCGAGTCCATCGCGCCGCCCTCGCCGCCCCCGTCGCCCTCGCCCCGCCCTTTGCCGCCCCTCGCCGCCGCCGCGTCGGCGAAGGCGGCGTCGAGCCAGCGCCCGAACCGCGCCTCGACGCCGCGCCTCACGATGCCGCCCTTGGCGGTCCGCGCGAGCGGCGCCGAGTCGCCGGAGGGGCAGCGCGAGGCGCCCGCCACGAAGAGGTACAGCAGCGGCGGAGGGACGGCCGCGTAGCTCGGCACCGCTCCGTTCGCCGCCTCGAGAGCGCGCATCGCGGCGGCATGCGCCTCCTCCTGCCACGCGCCTTGCGCAGCGGCAGACGTGTCCCGCAAGTGCCGCCCTGTGAGCAGCTCCCGCCGAGACGGCCGGCCCTCGCCTCGCCCTCCGCCTCCTCCTGGCCGACCCCCGCCTCGCCCTCCGCCTCCTGCTCCCCCGGGAGGCGCGATTTCCAAGACGGCGGCGGGGCACGGGCGGGAGGAGCCGAAGGCGACGCAGCCGGTGGCCCTCCAGCCGCCGGACGCCATCTGCGCCTCGTCCGCCATGGCTGCCATCATCGCCCGCTCGAAGGAGGTTGGGTCAGCGAGCTCGCCTGCGGGCCGGCCGACGGCTGTGGGCAGAGACGGCAAGGGGGCGGGGGGTGGAGCTGGGCATGTGCAGGGGGGGCGGGGGGGCTACTGGAGCTGGGCATGGGGAGGGGGCGGGTGTGTGTGCGAGAGCTGGCATGGGGAGGGGGCGGGTGTGTGCGAGAGCTCGCCCGACGACAGCACCAGCTGCTCGTCGCGACGGCACACGTGGCGAAACCAGCTCTCGCCGCCGCCCTCCTCGCCGCCGCCGCCGCCCTCCCCCTCCCCCTCCGGCGCGACGAGCTCGAAGAGGTCCCCCGTCGCCCAGTCGCCCGCCTCGCCGTGCCCCTCCTCCCGGCCCCCCCTCCCCGCCCCCTCCCCAGCCTCCTCCGCGACCGCCACCCCACATCCCGCGAGAGGGAGGTAGCCCGAGGTCAGCCCGCCCGCACCGCAAAGCAGCAGCTCGCCGCACACCGCACCGGCGCCGCCCTCGCCCGCCCGACCATCCGCGGCCGAGAGGCGCGCGCGGATGCCGGGCACCGGCCGCAGAGCCCCGGCCGGCCCGCGAGGCGTGCCAATCATCGCCATGCCTCCCAGCTCGGTCTGGCCGTACTGCGAGGCTGGCCACACGCCCAGCTGGCGCCACGCGGCGAGGGCGGAGGGGCCCATCGGCGCCCCTCCGTACAGCACCGCGTCGCAGGAGCGCAGCGGCGCCGCCTCCGCGCGTGAGAGCGGTAGCAGCGACTCGAGCAGCACGGGCACCTGGTTGGGGTTGGGGCTGGGGCTGGGGTCGGGGTCGGGGTGGGGTTGGGCAGTGGTCAGGGTGAGCAGCGGTGCCACCGTGTCGAGGAGGGACGGCCTCAGCTCGGCCGTAGCAGCGAGGAGCAGCCGGCCGGTGAGCGGCGTCGAGTGCGCCTCTGCGAAAGCGGTGGCGCGCGTGCCCGTGAGGAGGTTGTAGACGAAGTTGTTGACGATGCCGATGACGTGGAAGGCGGGCAGCAGCGCGAGGGTGCCGCGGTGGGCGGGAGCCTTGCCGATGGAGGAGGAGGAGGGGAGGCCGAGGAAGCGCTCCTCCGCCGCCGCCTTTGCGCGGCTCGACCAGAGCAGCGCGGAGTGGGAGAGGGGCACCGGCTTTGGCGTGCCGGAGGTGCCAGAGGTGAAGAGGATCAGCGCCGTGTCTCGAGGAGCGACGCCGCCGCCCGCCTCGAGCTCGTCGAGCCCGGCGGGCGCGGCGCGGCTGCTGTGCCGGCCGGCCGCGGCGGATGCGCACGTCAGCGGAGCCTCGCGGGCGGCGTGGAGCGGAGGGGAGAGCTCCGACTCTGCGCCAGAGAGGAGGAAGAGCAGCGGGGCCCCGCCTCCGCCGACCACCGCGCCGCAGACCACCTCGCGGGCCAGGGCGGCGAGGCCGCGGCCGGCGGTGACGACCTCGCATCCGAGGCCGCGCGTCAGCAGAGCCAGCGTCGCGGCCGGCTGCTTCCAGTTCAGAGACACGACCGTGACTCCGAGCGCCGGAGCGGAGAGGGTGAGGGCGAGCGAGTCGGCGCACGCGTGGCAGAGCAGCGCCAGCCGAGCGCCCTTTGGTCGCACGCCGTGCGACGCGAGCAGCGCCGCCAGCGCCGCGCGGAACCGGCACTCCAGCTCGTTAAAGGCGTGGAACGACAGCGTGGCGTCGAGGCCGCGGTGTGCGGACCAGGTCTGCAGAAAGGGAGCATCGCCGTACCGAGACGCCGCCCAGCCGGCTAGGTCCGCGAGGGTGGTGGGCGTCGCCATCTTCAGCCCACCTCGCCCCACCGCCGCGTCGCCTCCCGCAAAGCCGGCTAGGGCCTCCCTCAAGAGCGCTTGTGGCGTGGCAGTGTGAAACAAAGAATTTTGACGTCGCAGACTGGCGCGACACACCGTGCCGTCCTCCCATCCCTCCCTTGGGTTGTCTGTTTTCTTTCTTTCTTTCTTTACACCTCTCCTTAAAATCCCTGTGTCGTGGCGGCGTGCCGTCCTCCCATCCCTCCCTTGGCTTGTCTGTTTTCTTTCTTTCTTTCTTTCTGACTGGCGCGGACTGGCACAACCGGCACACCACCGGAGCCGAAACTTTGATGCTGTCTGTTGGTCCCGGGTAGCCTCGGGCGCCAGGGGCGAGCTCAGGCGCGACACACAGCTCGGAACGTCGACTGACGCGAAAGTTTCGCGGCAAGAGATTGCAGCTACGTTAAGCTTTGTCCAGCTTTGTAGTTCTTGCGACCAGCTGACACGTGCAAGTTTCGCCTCAGTGCCCGCAGTCTCTCCGTCATGCAGCCGCGGCACACGCCGACCTGCCACTATGGCCCTCCGATCGATGAGGAGAAGGGACAGCAAAAGGTGCTGGTGAGCAGCAAGAAGCTGCGCGCGTGTGAGGAGGAGGTGAATGCGCGGCTGCGCTACCTCGGCTACCAGCTGGTTTTTGGTTCCGGCACCGGCGGTGCCGACGACGACCCGTGTCAATCGCGGTACGGGACGTTGGCCGCCGCGCAGCGGGCTTGCGGGCAGATGCCGTCCTGCAGGCGCGTCCTTACGCTGCGGACCGCTACTCCTTGCGTCGTTGGAATGGATGCGACGGACGACGCAGGCAATATCGAGGGCTGGCTTGCAAAGGAGCGGCCTGCGATGCAGTCCAGCGAGCCAGTCACCCGCGGTGAGGTGGCCGAGGCTGCAGAGGGGATGTTTCCCGACGTCGCTGGCTACAGCCGCATCGAGCAAGAGGCGCGCGCGCTGCACGCGACGTGGCCAGCGGACAGGCCGCGAGCTGTCGTGCTCACCTTGGCCTTTCCGTTACATCTGGGCGAATACTCTATTCGTGGCAGGAGACTAGCACAGAGCTACAGCAAGCGGACTGGCGGCGAGTGCACCCAGCTGCAGTCGATTCTGCAGTCGACGCGCAATCTTCGACGTGAGATGGGCCGCTGGCCAGGCGGCGCTTATCCCCTCGCCGTGTGGAACCCCGACATGGACGAAAAGGACATGGCAGAGATCCGCGCGGCTGGCAGCGGCCTGCCTGCCGTGTGGTTCCCTCGGATCGCATTTGACGAGCGCGCGCTGGCCCGTTACCACAGGCACGAGGAAGTGCTGCGGCTCTTCCGCGCCATGCACCCCTTCGACAACGGTGCGCAGCCTCCCCCTTCACACACATACTCTAGTACTCGCAGGCAACTTTCATCTGCACACTAGTCCACACGCAGCTGTCCAACCCCTCCCTCACCTTCTCCTGACAGCGTGTCACGTTGCGTCGCTGTGCGCAGTCTCGATTCCGACGGCGTGGCACGGCTTCGGCTACCGGCAGATGTGCCGCTTCTTTGCAGGGATTATCTTCCACGCGCCGGTGATGCGCGAGTTCGACTTTTACCTCCGCATCGACGGCGGCGACTCTCGCCTCACGTCCCTCGCGCCAACCGACCTGTTTGCCATGTTCCAGCAGCGCCAGCTCGCGTACGGCTATCTCGCGGTGCATGCCGACCGCGGCTGGATTGACGTCGGCCTCGGCTCGCTCGTAAGCGCCTTCGCCGCGCTACCCGGCGTCAACTTTGACGAGCAGCTGGTCGCGCCCTTTGTCGCGGGAGGAGGGGCGCAGCTCCCACTGCTCTACAACGGAAGCTATTACTACAACAACTTTGAAATGGTCGACATGCGTCCCTTTCGCGCGCGGCGCCTTTGGAGCTTCTTTCGATTCGTGGACCGCTCCCACGCGTTCCTGTGCGGCGGCGGGCTCGGCCCCGGCCCACACGAGGAAGTATCGTCGCGCCACAGCCGCGCGGGGGCGCCGCCCCCGTGGAGGTGCCGCTTCAGCCACAATGCGATTGGCGACGCGGACTTTCGAAGCCTCGCCGTGGCTCTCATCCTGCAGCCAAAGAACGTGCACCGGCTCTCGACAAAGGAGGCGGGCTACTACCACCCATTGCCCTGGTGCTTCACGGGCAGGCCGCCCCCACTCATGCTCCAGGGATCGGACCGCCAGGGGGGCTTCCGTGTAGAGGTGGCAGCAACGTGCACAGGCCGCAGGCACGTGCCATAGAGAGGCTCGGCGAGCCGCGACGGGATTTGTTTGAGCTAGTTCGGGAGAGTTCTTAGAGTGTGTGTAGATCGAGGCGTGTCATGACGCGGATACCAGCCTCGAGACCTCGAGGTTTGTTGTCGCTCGCGCGATGCTCGCGTGCCACCCGGCGGAGCCTCCTGACCCCCTTACAGCGTCAAGGTTGGCGCCATCATCATCGCAGCCACTGCACTCGGCGCGATTCCGCAGCTGCACAAGCTCGCGAGCAGCGGCTCCAGCGCGGGCGTGAGTGCTGCCACGTCCGGCCTCACACTCAGTATCTCACTCCACCTTCACGTGTGCCCCCCCTCGGAACAACCTTTCGCTTCATCACCTTCTGCTTAGTTCTCGGGCATGTCACCTCTTCTTCTCCCTCGACATACAGCCAACAACAGCCAAGCTGCTCTTGACAGCACCGCTACAATTTCTTTTTTCTCCGTGCGGTTGTAAAATTCTTTGTGCCAGTGCGCGCCAGTCCCGTGCCCAGTGTTGTGCGAGGGAGTTTTCTTGTAAAATTCTTTGCTCCAGTGGTGTACCTGTGTTAGTGCCAGTGCGCGCCAGTCCCGTGCCCAGTCTTGTGCGAGGGGGTGGGCAAATTCTTTCTTTTCCAACAGATCAGGTACACACAGGGTTCCGGCTCCTACCCAGATAGGGGGTCTGTCGGCACCCGTTGGACCCTATGCAATAGGTAGGTAGGTCCGGTTTTGACCGCCCCAGAGGGCCCCGCAATAGGTATGTAGGTGGCGGTGGTGTGGGGGGTTGGGGGGGTGGGGGTAAAAAAACCGCTTCGCTCGCGCGGGAGACGGCGCGTTTAGCCGCGAAACGGGGCCATGCCAGACGAGTCGCCTGCGGCCGGGACGCCAGCCGAGACGGGTGCCGCACCGCGGTACAAGCCGGCGCGGCGGGCGCTGGGAGCCTATTCACAGAGGGCTAACGGGTATTTTTTCGCTTCGCTGCGCGGCCTGGGAATAGGTAGGTAGGTGGGGCACGGAGCCTGGCGGTCGGCGCCCGCAATAGGTAGGTAGGTAGGGCGTTTTGGCGCGACTCAGTGCCGCAGACCCCCTATCTGGGTAGGAGCCGGAACCCCGCGGAGCCGAAGATCTAACAGGAGCTGGCCCGACGCCTTTGCCCTCGATCCGCTCACCTCCGAGCATGCGGCTATTAAGTCTTCTGCAGCTGGCCTCTGCGTCCGGCTACGCCCTCCGAGGCGCCGCTCCGCAGCCCGCCGCCAGTGCGCCGCTTCGGCGGGCTCGCTCTCTCGCGATGATGCCAAACTCGATCCTCGAGGAGGCGGCGGAGGCGGCGGTGCTGACGGACCCTCGCTCCTCCACAACGCCGGCGGCGGCGGCTGAGTGCGCGCACGGCGGCGGCGACACAGGCCGGAGCGCGCTGATCCTCGGCTGGTTCTTCGCCAAGGACCGAGAGCTGGAGTACGTGCGGCGGATGTGCGCCGCCGTCGAATCCCGCCTTGCGCCGAACCTCCGCGCTCACGCTCTGGCGCCCCGGGCAGGTACGCCAAGAATGGCTTTGACGAGGTCGTGATCCGGCCCTCAAAGGTCGGCCTCATCTCAAAGCCGCGCGGCTGGCACACCCGCCCTCCGCAACCCAGCTGCAGCCCGGCGGTACAGGCCCGCAACGCGTCCACACCACGCCTCAGGTACCGCACCCTCCGCCGCCAGCTGCAGCCCGGCCGGCGCCGCGCCGAGCCGCGCAGCCAGAGCGTCGACAGCCAGAGCCTCGACAGCCTCGACCGGCACTTTGACGTGGTGCACTGCATGAGCGGCGGCTTCCTCGCGCTGTACGTGCTGCTCCGCTCCAAGGTCGGCCTCCGCTTCTCCACCCTGCTCTGCGACTCAACGCCGATCCTGCCAAAGGCGCGCCTCCACTCTGCTGCACCCTCGGCCGCACCTCGGCCGCGCCTCGCCGCACCTGGCCGCTCTGCAAGCCTCGGCCGCTACCTCAGCTGCAACCTCGGGGATGCCCCCCCCCCCCCCCCCCCTCAGCCGGCCGCCTTCACGCGATTCGCGCGCGCGTACCTCGCCTCGATCGGGCTGCGGCTGCCGCTCAAGCTGCTGCCCGAGCGGCTGCACCAGTGGCTGGTCGAGGGGCGCTGGTGGCTCTCCATCTTTTACATCAAGATGAAGCACCGGCTGCTCACGCTGCTCGGCCGGCTGCAGGGCGTGGAGCTGAACCGGTGGATGTCCGGGCCGGTGGACTGGGGCCTGAGCGGCGACTACGACCGCGTCGCGACGCACGCGCTCGGCACGATCTACGAGGGCGCAGCGCAGTGCGCCGGGTCGGAGATCATCTTTCTGTACAACAAGGCGGACCCCTTCATCGACCCTGCGGACGTGGCCAACGCCGCGGAGCTGGCGCGTGGCGTGGCGGGCGCGAGTCGAGGTGCGGGCGACGCCTCCTCACGCCGCGAGCTGTGAGCAGGCGCGCGAGGTCGGCCTGGCCGTGCGCGAGGTCGAGACAAGCACAGACCACATCAAGGCGCTCTGAGCTGGGAAGGAGGGAAGAGCGGCTGATGAAGGGATTCACTAATACACACACGGACCACGTCAAGGCGCTCTTCTCGTCGCCGCGCACGGTCTTCAGCCTGCTGCGGCGGGGAGGTGAGGGGGGCGAGGAGGCAGCGGCCGGCGATGCGGCGCGCGAGGGCGGCGGCGCGGCCGGCGGCGCGGCGGGGGCGGCGGCGCCACCGGCGTCGGCTCTGCTCGCGACGGCTCAAAAGGCGGCGACGACGATGACGGCGAGGGATCGCCGAGTTGAGCCGAGATCTAGTCCAGTCGAGGAGTCGCCGAGATGTCACGGGGGCGCGGAGATGAGCAAGGCTCGGGAAAGCAGGGGCAGCCGAGATTAGCCGAGGTAGCAGACGCGAGGATGAGGGCGCAGCAGCCATACGCCCTCCTGCCAACCCCAAGGCCGGGGGCACCGCCGTGAGCGCGCACCGTGCGAATAGGAGCGGATCGACTCGCTCGTCTTCCACGGCTTGCGGCTCGCCCTCGTCTGAGTGCTGGCACGGGCGCGCCGCCCTCGAGGCGTGAGGGCTTGGCGCGCAGCAGCCGGGCGGGGGGAAGGAGGAGGAGGCGTCGCAAGGGAGCTCGGGCTGGTAGTCTCTGCCCCCCCACGCCCGGGGCGGTGTCGAGAGAGCAGCGTCGTGGAGAGCAGGGGAGGGGGTTTGCGATCCTCCGTGTGCGGCGCGCATCAGGCGTTATAGCACACACGTGAGTTTCGGGCTGCGAGTCGCGCGGGGATTAGCTCTTAGCGCCACGCACAGTGAGCACACGCGACAGCGCTCTGCGAGGCAAAAGAGGTATGAGACACACACCACGCTACTCTACGTCGCGCAGTGCGCGCACAGCTCTGGCGCACAGCTGGTGATGACTGCGGTTTGCACCCGCTGCCTCCGTCTCTCAGGCCGACCGCGAGAGGTGCTCAGAACGGCCACGGGACATAGTCCGCCATCCACCCGATTGGGTTTGGGATGTTCATGTGCCAGACGCCCGCTCCCCCCAGGCCGATGATTTCGTTCTCCCCCAATCCCATCGGGAACATCGCGTTCATCACGGGCGTGCCGACAACGCCGGCCGCCTTGAAGTCGCCGTCGACGCCGGTGACACACATGTGGTCGATACGTAGGTGCATCCTGCGGGCGCCGGGGAGGGGGTGGGTTGCGCCCCGGCAGGAATGATGTGCGCGGCCGGCCCCTCACTCGTCGCTATCGGCGCCAAAGGGCTGCCACTCCACCGTGACTTGGACGTCGGCGATCGCCGTCGTGAACTCGGTCGCGCTCGCGACTGGGATGCAGGGGCTGCAAGGGCCATACTTGACGCCCATCTGGAGGCTCTTCTGGGTGATGAAGGCCACCTGAGACCGCCGTGGGGTGTGCTGTCTGAGACCTCGCGCCTCCCGGCCCACTAGCCACGGTGCCCGACAGGGCCCGGCGACGCCGCGCGCGATGGGGTCGTGGGCGGGGGTCGGCTTGCATTGCTCATCGAGATGCCGAGTTGGAGCGGCCCGTGCATAGTCATCATCGAAATCACGCTCTCGAGGTTGATGTTGACGCCTGCCGCGGAGGAGAGGCGCGGGGGATCGGCAGCTGACACTCGGTTGCTCCACGTCGGTTCGCTCGAGTATCGCCCTGGATAGACTAAGCCAGCATTGATCTCGGCTAGATCGCGTGCCAGAAATGTGCATCTCCTTGAGGTCCTCCACGATGCCAAATTTGTCCTGCCCCGCGTTCGTGGCGCTGATGCCCAGTTTACCGAGGGAGATCGCGACGACTGGGTCGCCTATCGCCGGGCGTCGTCACGGTGTCAGATGAGCCTCGCTTGTCGGGGAAAAAGGCAGCCGATGCTCACCAGTCGCCCACGTCTCGCCGAGCGCCTTGTTGCAAATTTCTTTTAGGATGCCAAGCTGGTTGGCGAATTTGAACACCTGCAAGAGGGCATGTTCTCCTTTCCCATGCGGCCTTTGGTCGCATCTCTGTGCCACATTTTGCCAATCTCGATTTCAGCTCACGTTGTTGATGTATTCCTCGAGAAGTGGAATGGCTTGCTCTGCCATACCTGTGGCCATGTCGCCGGCCCACCCCGATGCCCAGTCGGTGGCGCCTACGCAATTGCTCGGCGCATGAGACTGGCGCCTCCCGACAGCGCACGGGATGCGCACTCTCGCGCCATTCCAGGCGTCATCGATGACGCCTCGCTCGTGCTTGTTCTTGTCAAAACCCCGCCCCTTTACGCCTCCGCCCGACGCGAGGGCCTTGGGGAGCATCCCCCTGTGCACGAGAGTCGCCTACACCCAGCGCCTCCGGTATCAACAAGGGCATACTGCCCTCCTAGCCTCCTGCTCGGCGCGACTTGCCATCGTGGCTCTCTTGAAGGCCATGCGTTGGTGGAGGTAACATCCCATTACGTTGCCGCCGCCACGTGGTAGGTGGTCCTCGTGAGTGGTGAAGGCGTGCACCTATCAGAGCAGCCGAGGGATAGCCCACGACCGGTCGAGCCTCACCCATATGGATGCGCTGTGGTGGCGGCAGATTCTAGAATCTGTCTCGGCACACCTCGTAGCCACCGGTGCCCTCAGTACTGCTCAGTTTCTTCACGATGACCGGCCTTATCTACAGCACATTGTGACGGCGAGGGATTAATCGCACGAGCCAAGAGGGCTCTCTGCGAGGCGGACTGAACGCCTTTGCGAAGTCAGCAGGGGGCGGGTTATCCGGCCCCCAAGGTATGAGTGGGATCGCTGTACTCCTCGGCGCCGCAGCCACCTCCGCGCGACTCTTGTCCGAGCGGATCTTGTATGAGGTGATGCTGGCGAACCTGCCCTCCCCGCCTACCTCCCTGAGCATCCATTTTTCCACCATCGCTGAAGTTCCGACGGACGTGTGATGAATCTGCGTATTATCTCTCATTTATGCACCGCGTTCAACGAGAGAAGACCAGCGACACGAAACGGCTCGTGGGGTGACCCGGTGTCGTCAAGCGACGGAACGAACTCCGTACTCCCCCCCCCCCCCCCCCCCTGCCCGAACTCAGCAGCGAGGCCCTGATTGCAATTTTGCAAAACGGTAGAGCCCCCCCCCCCCCACACACACCACCACCACACACACCAACAAGAAGAAATAAAAAATCACCCGTCCGTAAGGCGCGCGACTGCCACAGACTACTACAGAGTACTCTGGAGTTCCCCATATACGTAAGTCAATCCTCAGCCTGGTTTTGCCTCGTTTTACGAATCGATTGCGCACCGAAATACTAAACGAAAATTGTTACGCGGTCAATGGCGATGCCGGGGTCGGCCACTCCCTCTTCCGCGGCAGCGCACGAGTCGACGGCTCGGCCGGGTCCACGAGGCGTCTGCGTCGGGTACTACAAGACCGGCACCTCCTCCTGTGGTGCTGCCCTCGACATGCTCCTTGGAGGCCGTGCTGCTGGCAACGACATGAAGGCCTTCGGTGCGCTTGCGAGGCAGCTGTGGCCAGACATTCCACTGGAGCAGACAATGTGGGCGTCGCCGCACTCGAACCCAAAGGCGCTCGCATGGCAGAACACAACTCCGCGCGTTGCACCCCTGCTCGAGGAGCACTTCCTCAAGTCGGCCGAGGGTTACACAACATTCCAGGTGCGCCACTCAGCTAACAGTAAGCCGGCCAGTCTCCGCCCACCGTAAAGCCACTTCGACCTCAGCAGTACCCTGTATGCTGCAGGACGCTCCGTGGCTCTTCATGCCGGAGGCAACCGCCCTCGTAGACGCCACCCCACGCCCCATGCTGCACCGAACTGGCTGCTATTGTGAGACGCATGGACTACACCCGATTTGCCTCGTATGAGCCGCGCTCGCTACCCCATTCAGGCGCTGCGCGATGCGTTCCCACACGCGCGCTTCGTCCTGACACTGCGCGACCCGCTGGACGGCCTACGGAGCAACATCCTCATGAAGCTGCGCCAGTGCGTCGGCGGTGAGTGGCGGAGTGCCGCCGGCTTCACGACTAGCGAGGAGACGCTGCGAGCAAGGCTCAACGACACCGAGTGGCAGATACAGGTACGGACTCCGCTCGGCTCGTACTCCTCCCTTTATCGGCTCCCCTCAGCTCCTTGCGTGTCACGCGCAGGCGGCTCGCAACTCTCAAGCAGCGTTGCATCCTAAACGCGTCCGCGCTGCCTTCGCTACCCAGCCTGAGCGGCGAGAGTTAGTGGAGATCTAGGCGAAACCAATCCGCGATACAGCCACTTGGCATTGCGGATATCACGGAGGCCCTGCCCATGCGGCGAAGCCACGCACGCCTCAGAGACCCCGCCGCAGGCTCCTCGAACTCGATCTCTTTGACGGCGCCTCCGAACAGGATCACTGGCGAGCCCTCGCGCGCCACTTCTCACTGCAACCACCGGCCGCCAACGTCGCCTTCCCGCGTATCACGCACGGGTCGAATCTTCATCACCGTGCGCTCATGCAGCCAACAGCCAGGCGGAAAGGCCTCGAGAGATGAGGACGGGGTCATTAGTGCTTACGAGCCAGCACTGCTGCGCTGGTCCTGGTGCGCCCAGGTGAGCATCAGGTAGGTGCGGCCGCGAGTCGCGCGGAAGTAAATAAAAAGCGGGGCCGCGCCGGAGTCTCGAGGCTGGAGTAGGTGTATACCTCCTCGAGGAGGTAGGCTTGCAGGGATTCTTATTTTTTACAAATTTCGGGCCCGCGATATAACCGATATTCTTGTGCCTCTCTATCCGCGAACAGGAGCGAGAATGAGCATCGTCGCTCTGAGAATGAGCATCGTCGCTCTAAAAGAAAGAAAGAAAACAGACAACCCAAGGGAGGGATGGGAGGACGGCACGCCGCCACCACACAGGGATTTTAAGGAGAGGAGTGTGGTGCTCGCCGTCGCCCACCCTCGGGCGTCTACCACTTCCTATCTCTCTTCGCAGTTTCTCACCAATTCTCGGCTCGCAGCGACCTTCATGCCACCTCTCGTTCTTCTCACTCTCGTCCTCGTTCTCTCCCCTGCTGTTTCATCCTCTGACTCATCGCTCTCCTCGGCCTCGTTCTGAGACGCCGCTGCCGTCTGCCTTGCTCTCGCTGCTTCTCTCGCCGCTCTGCGTAACTCCGCCCTGCTCGCGGCATAATTTGGCCCCTCGAGTTTATCGAGCTCCCCTCGCGCAAGGACCACATTTCTGACTCCCACTCCGATCATTTGCCTCCAAGTCATGTCGTTGCTCAGGTCCACTCTCTCTTCGAACACTTGTATCTTGTACCTCAAGAGAGAGAGAGAGATTTGTTTTACCTCTTGTTTTACCTCAACGGTCGGTGTTGGCACTGTGGGGTTCCCTTCGGGTATATCGTGACAGCTGATGGCGGGATTACCACTGGTGTTTCGTCCTCCTCGGAGTCGTCTTCCCCGGCTTCCTCTCGTTCGGCTCTACGTTCATTACGTGCATCGTCGCTCTGTTAAAAACATCTTAACGGCAGATTTTTCTAAAGATATAAGGGCCTCGCGTTGTCCGCCGTTTATCCCCGTGACCTGCGCAATTCGTGATACCGAGGAGTCTCGAGCTTCAGCTGGTCCTACCATCATGCCGCTCTCGGAACCGCAGCGGCGCGAGCGCCGCGCCGCGCAGCGCGCTGCCGAGGCTCAGGACGCGGCTCGCGGGCAGCGCAACCGCCCGGCGCCGAGCCGGTGCTA
Source organism: Emiliania huxleyi CCMP1516 (assembly GCF_000372725.1). Lineage (NCBI taxonomy): Eukaryota > Haptophyta > Isochrysidales > Noelaerhabdaceae > Emiliania > Emiliania huxleyi. Next base: position 89,078 of record NW_005200763.1, on the reverse strand, counting down.
GGCCGCCTCCGCTGCGCCTGCTTCCTTGCGCGCCGCTGGACGTCGGCCGAGAAGACCGCTTCCCTCTGGGGACCCGACTCCGCGAAGATCGCGCGCGCGTCGTGAGTGGCGGCGCGCGCGCGATCTCCGTTCCCGGCCACGCCGGTCGCAGTGGCATGGGCTCACAGGCTCAAAAGCGCTCCCGTCAACAGCGAGCGAGCGCCGCCGCTGCTCCTCCTCCCGCCGCCGCTCCGCTCACCGAGACAAACTCGGTGCCGCCGTTCTCGCCGCCGCCGCCACCGCCGCCGCCTCGCCCCTCGCCTCCGTCACCGCCGCCCTCCATCTCGCGGCGGCGTCCCTCTGATGGCGCGGGCGCCTCGCTCACCGGCGCCTCGCCGCCGCCCCCCCCCTTCTCGCGCCGCTCCGCTCGAGCGTGGCCGCCGCCTCCCCTGTCAATCCCGCCGCCTCCCCTGTCATCCCGCCGCCCGCACCACCGCCGCCACCGCCTCGCGCCTCGCCGCCGCCGCCACCGACCGCCCTCTCCCCTACGCCGCTGAGCGCGCCGCGGTGCAGGGGGCGAGCCCCCGCTGCGCAGCCTCACCGCAGTGCACTGCGCTCTCCGCGCCCCTGACGATTAGTTGGTGTTGCACAGCATGGAGCTCGGCGAGCGTTTAGCGAGCCCCTCAGCTAGTCTTCCAAAAATAAAACCCTTGCGGCGGGCGCTGCGCCGACGGTGAGGCTACAGCGTGACCGCGACGCATGGCCGGCCTCGCGGGCGAGCTGCCGCCCGGCGCCGGCGGCTGCCTATCTGCGTGGCGCGAGGCGATGTGTGAGGCTGGCGGGCGTGGCAATGCCTATGACACCAGGTCGCAGGAGAGGCTGCTCCGCACCGCCGGAGAGGCGCTCGAGGAGCCTCTCTCTGTCGACGAGTGCCTCGAGAGGGCGGGCGGCTGGGGCGCCTACCAGCGCTCGCTCATGCTCACCCTCGGCACGTCGACCGCCGCGTGCGCCGTGCACATGCTGCAGCCCATCTTCCTCGCGCCGCTGCTGGACTGGCCGCTCACGCCGGTGCAGCGCGGGCTCGTCTCGTCCGCCTTCTTCGCGGGATACGCCGTCGGCGTCTTCGGCTGGGCGTGGCTCTCCGACCGGCGAGGCCGGAGGCGCGGGAGACAATATGCACACCTCTCCTTCCCGCCCCGCCACGTCCGTGACCGGTCCACGACCCGTCCGCGACCCGTCTGCGGCCAGGCCCGCCATCCTGCTCTCCTTCCTCGTCGGCAACCTCGGAGGCGTCGCCTCCTTCTTCGCCCCCTCCTTCGGACCCTTCCTCGCCCTACGGCTGCTCTGCGGCGTCGGCGTCGCCGGCGCAAAGAGCGCCGTGCTCCTCGGAACACAGGCAACACAGAGGTTGAGCTCCTCAACTCCACCTGGTAGGCGCGAAGAACGCCCTCTTCCTGCTCGGCACCGAGTTCGCCCCGCCCGGGTCGCGGGCACACGTCGGCGCGCAAGCCCCGCCCAGTGTCCAAAGGGGCGCTCCCCCCCCCCCCTCCCCCTCCCCTCCCCCCACGTCCCTCCGATGCGAGCAGGCGCCCACCTCGCCTACTGGTGGGTGATGGGGCTGCTGCTGCTCGTCGCGTCCGCCTACGCGCTGCGCTCCTTCTCGTGGCGCTGCCTCGTCCTCGCGCACGCCCCCGGCCTGCTCGTTCACCTCCAGCTTGCCCGCAGCCTGCCAGAGTCGCCTCGGTTCCTGCTCGTCGCAAGCCAGACGGAGCGAGCCGGCGTCGTGCTGCGGCGCGTCTTCGCGGCGAACCGCGCCGCACCGCCCGAGCCCCTCTGCCTGCAGCAGCCGCCCGCGCACGACGGAGGCCGCTCCACCATCTCGCAGCTCTGGCGGCGCGACTTGCGCCGCTCGACGGTGGTCATCGGGCTGACGCAGGGTGTCTGCACGATGACCTTCTACGCAATCACATTCGACGACCGGCTCAACCGGCTCGCAGGCTCGCTGTACACCGGGGCGCTGCTCGGCGCCCTGGTCGAGCTCCCCGCCCTCGTCGCCCTCGCCCCCGCCACCGACTCGCTCGGCCGCAGAGCAGCCTACACCGCCTTCCTCCTCTCCGCCGCCGCCGCACTGCTCTCCCTCCACCTCTGCGTCGCCGCGGGCGGAGGCGCGAGGCGGGCACGGCGGCGGGCGCCACGGCGGCCCGCTCACCCCGCTCACCCCTCTCGCGCGTGAGCAGGCGCCCCGCTCGCCATCACTGCCGTGCTGGCGGGTCGCTTTGCGTCCGTGGCCGCCGTCAACGTCGCGTACATCGTCGCCGCCGAGATCTTCCCCACTCTGTGCCGCAACTCTGGAATCGGCTGGGGGTCGGGCTGCGGCCGGCTCGGCGCCATCCTCGCGCCGCTCATCATGACCTCGGCCGGCGCGCCGCTCCTCCTCTTCGCCGCCCTCTGCCTCGTCGCCGCGGCGAGCGTGTGGGCCTCCCCGGAGTCGCGAGGCAGGCGCACGGCTCTGGAGGAGGTAGCACGAACGGGCGTCGCGCCACTGAATAGGCGCTGCCCGAGTCGGGCGGCCGGGTCATGCCGGACGTGCCCTGCTCCGAGCGCGTCTCGGGCTGCAAGCAGGCGCCCTCCCCTCTCGAGAGCCCGCGGAGCACCCGCTGCGTCAGCCCCATCAGCGCAGCCACGGCGCCTCGCACCACAGCGCACCGCACGCCGCCGAGGCTGGCGCCGGCGCCCCTGGAGCCGCCCGCCGCGGAGAGCGGCGACAGCTGCTGAGAGGACGAGCAGGCCGCGCGCTGCCGGCGGCAACCACCGCCCGCCCTTTCGTGCTTGGCGACTCTCACAAAACCTCAGCGCGACGGCAGGGGGCAGGAGGGCCCCCGGGCTCCATCGCTACAGTATTGCTTTGTGATCTTCAGATGTGCACACCCTGAGCTGTGAAGTGTGATCACGACTCGTCCGACACGTCAGATATATCGGTTACGGCTTACGGCTTACGCGCCCAACTCTCGTCAGATCTCCCGCTTCAAGATTATTCCCTCTCTATTGGTTAGTCTATTCATTTTTGTATATTGTGCACGACCTGTGAAAGTATGATGTATTTTGTATTTACCGGATGGCACAAGGCCCTTCTCAAGGCGCACCGCGAAACTCGAAAGAGCGGCGGTGTCGATGACCAAGCCCCAGCAATACAGCCCCAGAGCGCATACACCAACGCGGCGCGCCCGCTTCTTCGACTGACGACTTTGTACGACTCCCGGTAATTCCGCTGCCCCTTTCAGTGTAGGCTGCCATGTTCTTAGCTGTCCACCAATCCAACACGCCGCTCGTCCTGCAGCACACCGTCTCCGCCCCGCAGCGCGTCGAGCCGGAAAGAGTAGAAGATGCCTCGCTCCGTGAGCACCAGCATCGTCATCTCGTTGGCGTCGGAAATGGACGGGCGCAGCGCGGCCACGGCGCGGGTGAGCGGCGGCAGCTTGGCCTGCGCAAAACCGGGAAGGGGTGCGAGCTGAGGGAGGGAGAGGGAGAGGGAGAGGGAGAGGGAAGGAGCGAGGGAGGACAGCAGCTCGCCTGCGCGAAGGCTCGCTCGCCCGCCAGCAGCGAAGACGGCGACAGCAGTGAGAAGCTTCCTCCTGTCAGGCCGCCACCGCCGCCAACTGCCCGCCCGCCGACCGCGCCTGTTCACTTCATCGAGGCGGTGCGGAGAGACGCTCTTCACAGCCTCCGCCAACAGGCCGAGAACGGCGCCTCTCTGTGCGTCGAGGCTCCAGACGTGCACCGTGCCTGGAGGGAAGAAGCTCCCCGTCACCACGACAGCTTCACGTGCCGGGCTCCGCAGGCGTGCTCCGTCGCCCGAGGAGGAGACGGCGCAAAGCATCGCAGAGCTCGAGAGCAGCGCCGCGGCCGCCTGGTGAGCCATCAACCTCCGCTTGCTAAAGCCCGGATATCGGCATCGCAGCTCGAGAGCAGCGCCAGACCTGCGCCGTCGCCGCCGCCGCGCCCGCGCCCGAGGCGGCGCCGTCGTGGGGCGGGAGGCAGGAGGAGAAAGCGAGGTGGTAGATGGAGGCGGGGATGGCTCCTCGGCGGAAGGCGTGGAGCAGCTCGCCCTGCGGGAAGGAGTGCACCGAGACGGTGGTGCCTAGTTGGTCCTCGACGCGGGTCGGAATCACCGTCCCGGCGCGGGGAGGAGCGTGCTGGGCCGGGCGGGCGGCGCCCTTCTCCGAGGCGGACGCGACACGCGAGCCGCAAGGGGAGATGGCGAGGGCGGCGAGGGCCGACTTGCGCGCGTGCAGCGTCGAGAGGGCGTGCAGCTGCAGCGCGTCGAAGAAGAGGATTTGGCCGGGCGCGGCGGCGGGCAGCACGGCGTGGCAGCGGCCGACGGCGACGCACATGTCCGCGAGCCCGAGACGGTTAGGCGCCTGTGCGATGTCGTGACCACGTATTCTTCGATGCTGCGGTTGCAAAGGGGCGAGGCGGGGCGTGCCGTCTCGAGGGTGTGCAGCAGCTTCATCGACGAGAGCTCAAAGATGTGCGTCCGAGTCTCGAGCACAACCAGCAGCCGCGAGGCGTTCATCCGCACGCGCAGCACGGACGAAGAAAAGTTCAGCTCGCAGATGGAGGTGTTTGTCCGGGTGTTGAGCATCACGAGCCGCCGCGTCGACTCTCCCGGGCGGGTGCCGGCGCCGACCAGTGCGACGAGCGACGAGGAGTGGAGGAGCTCGACCACGCCGACTCCACCCTGGCAAACGAGGCGGAGGGAACTCGTGGCGGCCGTCCTGGACGGCGCTGCGGGGCGATTGGGGTGGTGCTACCTCGGAGCATGAGTGCGCGGACGCCCACGGCTCACAAGTGAAGATCTGGTAGCCGCGGTCGGTGCCAATGGCGAGGCAGGTCGCGTCTTGATTGAACGTGTATGCCAGCAGCGAGGCGGTAATGGTCGGGGAAGCGGTAATGGGGAGAGGGCGGCCGAAGCGGCCTCGAGGGGGCGTGAGGGAGAGGACGGGGAGGGCGGTGGGGGCTGGGGGCGGAGGGGGTCTGATCGGCTGCTCCACTACTGCGCAAGGCCGCGTCTGCAATCGGCGGTCAACGGGGGAGCGCCACCGGGCGGGAGGGGGAGGGGGGGGGGGGCACGTGGCCTAGGGCCCGGGTTCGCTCCTCGGCTCGGCTTCTCCAACAAAGCCACCGCTCGGGCCTCTTTCGAAAGCAGAGGTGGAGAGCGGGTCGGCTGGAGCGGGGGCTTGTTGTCTTGGGCGCGGGCACAGTGGTCGGTGCAAGTGACACATTCACACTCATTGGTCGTTCAATCTTCATACCAATATACGGCTACCGTCTACCGAGGTCTCGAGAAGTAGTCTGGACTCTGGTGACAACAAGCTGACAAGATGTAGTTGTAGAAGCAAGAACCAAGATGTCGGGACTCGGGTCAGTCTCGCTCTCGGAGACTGTGGAGTAAATAAATAAGCGGGCACCTCCAGGAGAGATTGGCTTGTGCTCTTTTCTTTTCCAGCGGCTTTTGGTCCAGCTTTTTAGAGCGCTCCAGCGAGAGCCGCAGCCGCTTCTGCGCCTCGGCGCGGTCCGCCTTGCTGAGCTTGGACGGCGGTCGCGCCGTCGCCGCGCGCCGCTTGCGCTCCGCTGCCGCCGCCGCCGCCTTGCTTGCCTCCTCCCCGAGCGCCGTCCGCAGCTCCGCGTGATGCGATCGAAGCAGGTCGCGGCAGCGCCCGGCGACGGCGAGCGTGAGCTTCAGCAAGCTGGCGATCGATGCGTTTGGATACCTGAGGAAGAGGAGGCGTTGGCGATGGAGAGGCTACTACTTTGCGTATAACGACAGCCACCAAATTGCCAGCCCGCACTTCTCTTGATCCGATCGGCGGCCGTCTCGCTGTGCATCGCCTCGATGCGCGCAACGTAGGAGTCGCGCTCACGCGAGAGCTCATCCCACTCGCGGCGCATCCGATTGATCTCGATCGCAGTCTCGTCGAGGGCTGGCGCGCTCGCCGTGCTCGTCATGCCGCCGTCGTTTCCTCTTCCAACCGCCCAGCCCGACTTTCGACGGCCGCCGAGTTTGATCGAGAACTCTTTTTCAGTGTATGTAGCTCTTACGAACATACCCGAGGGTGAACTGCTGACAGGGTTTGCGATGAGAAGCGATCCGAACGTGGCATTCGGGTGATTAGATCACTACCGCCGTAACGCAAGAGCACTGCGACGGATCGGGCTCATGCTAGCATCCACCTCGCGGGCCCGATGTTCTGGCCCAGCGAGGCTTTTTCGGAAACCTTTTGCGAACCCAAAAGAACGAGCGAATTTGGGGAGAAAGAAACAATTGAACGATATCGGTGTCGAAACACCGCTCTGACAGCGCTCACAGCAGCGAAAAGCGAAATTTCGGGTAATCACATCACCGCTTTCGAAAGCTCAGCTGGCCACGTCACGGTGAGCCCTGCCTTGCTCTGTCTCTCACCCTCCACTCTCTTTCTCTCTCTCTCTCTCTCGCTCACTCACTCTCTCCCTCCCTCCCTCCCTCCCTCCCTCCCTCCCTCCCTCCCTCTTTCTCTCTCTCCCTCTCTCTTTCTCGCTCTCCAGCGTGGTCTGCACCTTCGCTCGTGATACGGCCTCGCTGCAGTCTCGACGTGTCGGCTGCCTCTAACTTCGAGGGTGCCTCTCTGTCGGCTGCCTCTAACTTCGAGGGTGCCTCTCTCTAGGCTGCTCCGCTGTATTCTGACCGCCGCTCGCTCACGCGTTTCGCGCCGATAGGTGATTGCTCGTGTATGCCTCCGCTTGGCGTGCAGCTGCTTGTATAACCCACCGCCGATCGGTGATTAGATGCGACCAGAGAGTATACTGCCGCGGGTAGTCACCTCGGTCAGGCCCCCCTGCCTGGTGCGTGGTCGAGCCCCGCGGCAGGTTCCTTATAATGACTCGACCACGCACCGGTGTGGGGGGCCCTCGTTTTTGTCTGAGATCAGGCACCGCCGAGAAGAGATCACACGAGATGCCGATGCAGATGTGTCATGCAGATGTGGTGCGTGCGCTCTCACTTCCCACGTGGCTCCCCTCGCCCAAGCCGCAGGTGTGATGGACAAATCACCACGCATGGTTCCGGAAGCAGGTTTGGCGCCGTGCCCTACCCGGTAGTGATCCTGTCCGGTCACGGTGGGTCACAAAGTCGCACATCATTGCCTGTTCGTCCTCTCCTCCCTTTCCCAGTCCTGGGCGGTGCCCCCCTGGCTTGCGCCCTGCTGCGACCTCGGCTGCCCTCGCAGCAGCCTCCCTCGCCGCTGTCGCCACGCGACCTTCGCCGCAGCTGCGCGAGTGCCGCCGCCTCTTCCACCGTCGCCAACTCCTCCCTCGCCCTCGCCGCTGCTGCCGCCCTCTCCGCTTCTGCCGGCCTCTGCTCCTCCGCCACCCTCTCCTCCGCCAGCCGTGCCACCTCCCGGATGACCCTCTCCACTGCGCGGCTCCTCCTCCTACCGCTGCTGCTCCTACCCGCGGCGCTTCCCTGGCGGGCCCTCCTCCGCGACCGCCTTTCGCTTCGCCGCATTCTTCTGCGTCCGCGCGGTGGTGGGGCGCGGCGCTGGAGCGGTCTCGTCGTCGCTGGAGCCCGCCGGAGTCTCGTCGGCGAGGGAGCTCGAAGCGCGCTTCTTGGCTCCCGCCGTGCGCTTGGCTCCCGCCGCCGGCTTCCGCTCGATGAGTACGTACGCGGCCGCCTTGAGCAGCGGCGGCAGCGTCGGCAGCGGCGTCGGCGGTGGCGGCGGGCTCGGCGGCGGCGGGCTCGGCGGCGGCGGGCTCGGCGGCGACGGCGTCGGTGGTGACGGTGGAGGAGGCTTCGGGGTTGGAGGGGACGGAGGCGGCGGGCTGCGGCGATGGCGATGGCGGCTTCACTTCGACCCGGGCGCCAGGCAGGAGCGGCGCCTCCGCCCCCCGCGGCAGGTGCACGCCGTCCACGTAGACGTGGTCGCCCTCTGCCGCAACGAGGATGCCGCGCGAGCCGTCGAGGCGGATCGAGGAGCTGCACAATTTGACGGGTCCAGCCCCGAGAGGGACGGATGCGGGCTGGCCGGGCGTCGCCGTGTGCTCCTCCGCGAGGACGAGCATGAGGGTGCCGGAGCCGGAGCCGGCGGAGCGCTTGCCTGCACGGACCATCGCGTCACGCACTGTTTTCAGCTGCACTGCACTTTTGCCGGCCAGGCAGCGGATGTTGCGGGCGGCGGCCCGGATGGCCATCTCCTCCCAGTCAGAAATCCGCATGGTTGCGCCGTTTGGTCGCAGCTCGTCGCAGAGCAGCTGGAGCCAGCGGCGCTGCTCGGCCAGGTTCGACTCGAAGGCAAGTGCGTAGCGGTCGCTCAGGCCGGAAAGGGCGATCGAGCGGCAAGCATGCTGGCGCAGGGAATCAGCCGCGAACTTCCACGTCACCAGTTGCTGGATCTCGGGGTCCTGTACGAGGGCGGCCCAGTGGACCCCTCCACGCGGGTTCATCCACGCCAGCCGGCCGGTGGTAGGGTGACGCTGCGAGAGCTTGCGCCCGAGGAGCTGGTTGAGCCGCGAGACGGGCTTCGCGGCGGCCAAGGTGAGCCTCGTCTTCTCCGTGGCGAACTGGCGCCGCGTGAACTCGCGCTTCATGCCGAGCAGGAGCGGCAGCCGGTCCTCCTCCGGCACGGTGTTGTTGTACTCGGCGAGGAGCTTGTCGAGGGCGGCGAGGTCGGCGTGCGAGACGGGCTTCGCGGCGGCGAGGGTGAGCTCGCCCTTCGCCCTCGTGAGCACTGAGATCTTGACCGTGCCCGACGTGGGGAGCATCGCCACCACCAGCTTCGCCTCGTCCTCGGGCAGCTCCGACTTGGCCTTGCGGATGAAGGCGACGACGTCCTCGGCCTTCGCGTCCAGGAGCGCGCTCGTGCGGCGGGCGACGTCGCCTCGGCGGATCACGCGCTCGAAGGCATCGAGTACCTCGATCGAGCCGCCGCGCTTGACAAACAGGTCGATCTCCTCCTGCGTCGCGGGTCGCCCGAGCGAGTTGCGGCCGCCGGTCTTGCACGCCGTAAGACTCCAGCCGCCAGAGCCGAGCCCCTTCAGCGTGACGATCGCCGCGAGCGTCTCGATCGTGACCGAGTCGAGGACGCGTCCCTCGCCGTCGCACAGCTCCATCCCGACGAGGAGCGCGAGGGACTTCTTCCAGCTGGTCTCAGAGAAGGTGGCGCGGTGGGCGACGAGCACCGAGACGATGACGGTCGCCACCGTCTCAAGCACCCCGTCGACGATCCCCTCGAGATCGACCTGCTCCTCAACGGCGGACCCGGCCGCGCCGTCCAGCTTCTCGGCGACCGCGCTGAGCAGCGAGACGGAGAAGGCCGACGTGGCGAGGTTGGTCGAGTTGTGCTGCAGCGGCGCGAGCGTCTCGGACGGGTCGAACGCGAAGAGGTTGCACAGGTGCGGCAGCCGCGTGAACACGACGGTGGCGCCCTGGAACTCGTGCACCCAGACGCCGCTCCGGCCGACGGGGCGCGACAAGTGGGCGGTCTCCCCAAGCAGCATGGCGCTGCCGCTGCCGCCGCCCACCACGCAGACCGAGGCGGCGAAGGCGACGTGGCGGATGATGGGCCGGGGAGCGATGCTGCTGCTGCCGGCGGCGCCACCGCCACCGTCGCCGCCGCCGGGAGAGGTGAAGGCACGAAGGACTGGAGAGAGAAGGTACGCGGCAAACGAGAGCTGCAGCTCCTGCTGTCCGTCCGTGTACTCGTCGCTCTCGCGGCAGTGCGGCCGGAACGAGAACACGACGCCGTCGCCGCCCTCCTCGCCGCCCTCCTCGCCGCCCTCCTCGTCGCCCTCCTCGTCGCCGGCGGAGCGCACGACCCGAAGCGACGCGTCAAAGCGGCATCGGCAGTGTGTGAAGTTTGAGTTGAGGTGCACGATCACCACCAGCTTGCCGTCGTAGGCGCTGGGCACCAGAAGGTCGTAGTTCGAAGACGTCTGCGTGCCCTCCAGCCAAAACGGCGCCGTCCTCGAGGAGTCGCCGGGTACGTCGCGATTGCAGACCCCCTGGATGATCCAGAGCTCGGCGCCCCGCGCCACCGCCTCGTCGATCTGCTCCTGCGTCACGGCGTGCATCACCTCTCCCTCTGCGGTCCGGATCGAAACGACACACATGACCTCGCCGTGGCGAGGTTCGAGCTGCTGCTGGATGCACTGCCGCCGCTCCTCGTACTTGTTCAGGTCCGAGTCGAGTTGGAGTGGCGGGTAGGGGGGCACTGGGTTGAGCACCAGTTTCCACCACACGGGCGCGAGAGAGGAGAGGGGTATCGAGTCGGCGAGAATCGGGTTGTCGCGCAGAAGCTGCAGTGAATCCTCGGGGAGAGAGAAGCAGGCTTGGCTGGAATCGATGGCCGGGTCGGTCGTTTCACACAGCTTCTCCAAAAGTGCAACGACTGGTGGCAGATTCGGCTCGGCTGTGCGTCGTTCTGCAGCATACGCCTCCATGTCTGTTTTGATGCGGTCCAGCTCTCGGCGCCCGACCTGCGTGTCGCACTCTTGACAGCACCTCGTGAGGCTGCTCCACTCCGAACCAGCCCGCTCGACATCGTACTCCTCGCGGCAAACGACGCACACTGCGGGCACGCACGAGACGCGTCGGCACAGCGCCAGTGGCGGGCGGGAGTGGGTGTGGGGCTGCAGGCCTGAATCCGGCTCTGAATACGGCTCGCTCACATCCTCGGCCATGCCGACGCTGTCCGGGCGCGTCGAGACCTGTACCGGGCGGAGATGAGCGTCGTCATCGCGCAGACATCGCCACTTCAAGCGGAAATCGCGTGTGAGCGTGCGCATCGCGGTGAGCTGAGGGTGATGCGGCAAATCGAGGCTGGCGCTGCTTTCCGACGCTGCGGCGCAAGACAGGGCGCGCAAAAGTGGGCTGCCGGTAGCTTCCGCTGCGCACCTTGCTTGCACTGTCCGCCGGGTTCGTGCGAGCCACCGGCGAACGGCGGTTTGAGCCGGGAACGGGCCGCGCAGTGTGCCGAGCGTCACAGCGATTGAGGAGGAGTCCAAGCCTCAATGAAAAGAATTTGCGCGAGGCACAATGAAAAGAAATTCTGCCACGCAGAGCCCGAAACACTACACGCGTTGGTTTAGAAATAATACGGCACCGGCCTTGCGCGAACACCACGCCGACGTGCATGCGATCGCAACCGGCGGGCGCGCGCGCCCGCCCATTGAGTGCGGTCCTCATCAGATGTGCGAGGGCGTGCTGGCGTGAGCGCCGCGGGCGGGCGGGCGGGCGGGCGCGCGGGCGCGCGGGCGTGAGGGGGGGGGGTGGGTCGCACCCACGTCAAGTCGGGCAACAGCCGGCAAGTCGGGGCGACAACCGTACCGTACACGACCGCGACAAGCTGTGTCGCTAACCCCCTCGGGTGCGGCGCTGGTGCCTCTCTGGGTTTGCCTGTCACGATCGGACGGGTTTTCGGTCACGGCAAAGAAGTTCACCTGCAGGTGCGATGAAGAGAGGGGAGTGAGGAGAGGCGTCGCGACGGGACGGGCAGGGTGATCGCCGCTTGGGACCGCGCGGGCGGGCGCGCGGGCAATCTCGTCCGCCGTCGCACGCGCACACACAACAAGTGCCACGGCGAGGCGCCTTGTGAGAGAGGTGCAAACCATCCCTCAGACGGTCCTCGCGCAAACGGCGGTGTGGCGCGGGAGACCGCAGGAGCGAGAGGGGCGGGCCGGGGCCGGAGGGAGGCGGACGCGCGGGCGGGCACGCGGGCGTCGAGGGTGGGGCACGGACGCGCCTGGCGCCAACCGCCTCGGCTCCGCACAGCAGCAGCTTGCCCGGCGGGCTGTGAAAAGAAAGTTGGGTGGGTCTCATGCCCCCGGATCGATAACGTTCCCCCCCTCAGCGCACTCCTCCCCCCTAGGGCCATCACTGGCACACGTTGAGGGCTGGGCCCCCTGCACAGCCCGCAGTGCCACTGCAGCGGAGGCCATGGGCGAACCGGGAGGTGTGTCGACTGGGCGTCAGGCGCGCACGGAGGACAGGGTCCACACCTGCACGAGCAGGATTTTGGAAGGACGATCAGGGGGACAGGTGCCATGCTGTGACTGTAGGGCTGCTGGTTCCGGCTCCCCCCAGCCGGATAAAAAGGCTCTGCTGGTTCGCCCCTCCAGATAGGTAGGTAGGTTGACCTTGTTTCGCCCAAAAGGCCCTGCAATAGGTAGGTACCCCCTATTTTCATCTTTTTTCGCTTCGCTGCGCGACCTGGGGATAGGTAGGTAGGTAGGTAGGGCGTTTTGGCGCGAGTCAGTGGCAACAGACCCCCTATCCGGCTAGGAGCCGGAACCCTGTCGGCACTGTAACTGTATGGCGTCGCGCCTTGAAGAATTCTTAAAACACAACTCTCACAGCACACTGGCACGACAAGGGCGCGGACTGGCGCGGACTGGCACACACACCGGCTCACCACCGGAGCCGCCTAAGTTACCCCTAAGCGACTCCGTCCGTGAAGAACGGCAATGCACTCCGCACCATGCACAAGAATTACCAGAGGGCACCGACCGTGGCGAGTACCGGCGAGAGAAGCCGAGAGACAAGGGGTCGGCACAGGCAGCGGCGGCGTCGCAGAACGAGGCCGAGGAGAGCGATGAGTCCGCAGAGGACGACGGGGCAGGAGAGAGAGAGAGAGAAACGTGAACGACGAGAGTGGGACGACCGCGAGGTGGCATGAAGGTTGCAGCGAGAATCAGCCGGATAGGGGGTCTGTTGCCACTGGCTGGCCCCTTCCCAGATAGGTAGGTAGGTTGGTCTTGTTTCGCCCAAAAGGGCCCTGCAATAGCCCCGCTATTTTCATCTTTTACCAGGCCGGCCCGCTCGAAACTTATCCTGAGGAGGCCCGCGGACGCTGCCGCTCGCGCCAGGAGCTCGTGCGGGTCGGGTGGGCCATGCTGCTCGACGCACGTGCAGTGGCAGCGGCAACAATTCCGACACCGACACCAGCGCCAATTCCTCTGCTGCCACGCCGTGCGTTTGCATTGACGGCGTCCGCCGCGACGGCTTTTGCAGCGGGTGGCTCTCTGGCTCATCGACGGTGGAGGGCGTGCCACAAGTGCGGCATCCATCTCGGGGTCGAGGTAGCTGCCCAAGCATGCACCGCGTTTGGCTGGTGCAGCCCACACTGCCCACAGGCGCCGTTGGCCTGGGAGTGGTGGGAGAAGAGACCGCCGGAAGCCGAGTGCGAGCTCCCTTTTCACAGCGTGAACCGCAGCCTATCGCCCGGACGTGAGCGGCTGGTGTGGAGCTTTCGCACCGCAAATGAGATGATGGTGTCGGGTTATCTTTACCACAAGGGCGGGGCAGAGTATTGGCCGCATCGCCCCATGGACAAGCCCCCGATCGCGCATTGCAAAGGCGACCCGAAGCTGTGCCCGCACCCGATCGACAAGACGATGTCGAATCAGGGCTGCGGCAACCTCAGTAGGTTCATCGCCCTCTCGCGCAGGAGCGGTCCAGCCGGCGGCGTGCCGCTGGTCCCAGTTGCGCCCAATGAGACCTGGGTGGAGTATCTCGGCCGGCAGTCACTGCGCTCTGGCCTGTTGGCGCATATGGTTCTCTTCAATTTCACGGTCGGCACATCGACCAAGCACTGGAAGGCGTGCACACGCGATCAAACAGCCTGCAAAGCGGTCTGCCTGGACTGGTTTAGCAAGGCCGAGTCGGATAGAAAGCGCGACGCGCTATGGGCTGACATTGCACGCTTCTGGGAGTATGCGCCGACCCAGCAAGAGCAGTTTGTCAACGCTGTGCGCAAGGGCTACGCGAAGCAGGCTCAGGTCAACGCGGCCACTTCGCACGCGACGGCGCACGGGACCCCGGAGAGGGATGAGCTGCTGCGCCACTTTGACGAGCTCGACGCGACCTATTTCCAGGGGCGCCACCGCGCGAGCGACGTCCATCAGTACTGCAGACAGGCTCCGGACTGCAATCCGGCCAGGCCATTGTTCCACGGCGGGCCCGCGGTCTGCCACGCGCGTCGTAGACCAAGACTACTGCGCACGGACCCGCCAGGGTGAGACCAGACACGCTGAAAAAAATCTCTCTCTCTCTCTCTCTCACGCTGTGTGGTTGTGCTGAACACATGGACATGCTGCATGGGAGTCGGGCGGTACATGCCGTAAGCATGCCGTAAGCATACTGCTGCTGCTGCTGCTGTTACCTCCGGTCCACACGGGTACTCCCGTGCTAGGACAACAAGGCCCCACGGTACACGGCGTCTCCACACTAGGCGAGTCACACACACATGTCTCATGTGTCGTGATTGGGATCAAAGCGCTACGAATAAAAGGAAATCGGTGAGGAGAAATACCGCGAAAAAGAAACAACCCGCCGGTAACCGACGCTCGTCGCCTCCACACCCACCCCGACAACCCAGCCGCAGCGATGAGCAAGCTCTGGGGCGGCCGCTTCACCGGCAAGACGGATCCGATCATGGAACGGTTTAACAACTCCCTGGACGTCGACCGCGTGATGTGGTCGGCCGACATTGCCGGCAGCGTCGCGTATGCCACGTCCCTCGAGGCAGCGGGTGTCCTCTCTGCGGCAGAGGCGGGCCAGATCCGCGAGGGGCTGGGCAAGGTGCGCGAGGAGTGGGCCTCGGGCGCCTTTGTCGTCAAGGAGGGCGACGAGGACATCCACACCGCCAACGAGCGCCGGCTGACGGAGCTGATCGGCGCGGTGGGCGGGAAGGTGCACACGGGCCGCTCGCGCAACGACCAGGTGGTCACCGACCTGCGGCTGCACCTGCGCTCCGTCTGCGCCGAGCTCGCCACGGAGCTGGCCGGCCTCGTCACACTCGCCGCCAAGCGCGCCACCGCAGAGGCGACGCCGCCGACGCATAGCCGAGACGTGGCCGAGACGATGCCGAGATGTGGCTGAGATGTGGCGCGGCCGAGATGTGGCGGAGGAAGGCCGAGATGGAGGTAGTCAATGAGTGAGCTCGTCTCGGCAGGTGGACCTGCTCATGCCGGGGTACACGCACCTCCAGTCGGCGCAGCCGGTGCGCTGGTCGCACTGGATGCTCGCCCACGCGCAGGCGGGCTCTCGGCTCGCGGCCGGTGCTGCCAATGACTGGCACCGACAGCAGAGCAGCACGCATGCCGCTAGGCGTGGCGGCGGGACCACGGCAGGCTGGTGCAGGCGGCGGAGAGGATGAACGAGTGCCCGCTCGGCTCGGGCGCCCTCGCCGGCAACCCGTTCGGGGTGGAGCGGGAGAGCCTCGCTTCGGCGCTCGGCTTCGCGCGGCCGACGGCGAGCGGCGACGGACGCGGTGTCAATGCGTCCTCACTGGTATCACACTGCCGTGAGTATGGCTGCAGGCAAACTCGATGGACGCGGTGTCGGACCGCGACTTCGTGGTCGAGCTCTCCGGCTGGGCGACGCTGCTGATGGCGCACCTGTCTCGCTTCGCCGAGGAGCAAGAGTCGTCTCGGCGCGGGAGCCGCGAGGCCGTGATGCAGTGAGACGACGGCACTCTGACGATAGGACATCATCGTCTTCTCCACGCAGGAGTTCGGCTTCGTCAAGTGCGGAGACTCGTACTCGACCGGCTCGTCGCTGATGCCGCAAAAGAAGAACCCGGACGCGGCGGAGCTGCTGCGCGGAAAGGCGTGCGCCTAATTAATTAATAGTTAATAATTAATTAATTAGGAGCTGCTGCGCGGAAAGGCGTGCGCCGGAGGGGCGGGGGCCGCGAGCCTGGTCACCGGGCTCCACCCGCCCCGTGCCGCGGCCAGGCGAACCGCGTGCTTGGCCACCACACGGCCCTGCTGGCGATGATCAAGGGCTTGCCGCTCACCTACAACAAGGACCTGCAGGAGGACAAGCAGGCGCTCGGCGCAGCCTCGACGCCGCGCAGCCAGTGCACTGTCGGAACCACATCGTCCGTGACTCGCGCAGGCGCTCTTCGATTCGCTCGACACGGTGCAAGCCGCCCTCAAGATCACCTCCGGCGTGCTAGCGACGCTGCAGCCAGCGGCGGCGCGCATGCGCGGCGCGCAACAGCTTCCTCTCCCGCTCCTGCCAGCCGTGAGGGGTGCGAGGTCACCCCTCGAGCTGCGGACAGGCGCGCTCAACTCGTTCATGCTCGCCACCGACCTCTCCGAGTGAGCGCGGCACTCGTAGCCGCACCAGCGCACCAGCGCACCAGCGCACCAGCGCACCAGCGCACCAGCGCACCAGCGCACCAGCGCACCAGCGCACCAGCGCACCAGCGCACCAGCGCACCAGCGCACCAGCGCACCAGCGCACCAGCGCACCAGCGCACCAGCGCACCAGCGCACCAGCGCACCAGCGCGCCAGCGCACCAGCGCACCAGCGCACCAGCGCACCAGCGCACCAGCGCACCAGCGCACCAGCGCCTCCCGTGCGCAGGGGCGTGCCCCGTGAGGGCAGCCGCTCACAGCTCCACCCGCGGGCAGGTACCTCGTGCGCAAGGGCGTGCCCTTCCGCGAGACGCACCACGTCGCCGGCCGGGCGGTGCAGCCCGCCGAGAGGAGCTGCAAAGGCAGGAGAGTGGCCGCGGTACATGAGACGCAGCACGGTGCACACCAGGTGCAGCTCGCCGAGGAGAGGAGCTGCGCGTTGACCGAGCTCTCGGTCGCCGACCTGCAGTCCCTCCACCCGCTCTTTGGCGACGACGTGAGCCGCAGCCGTAGCAGGGAGGAGGGAGAGACGCGCGCGCGCGCGCGCGCAGGGGGAAGGGGGGAGGGGGGGGGGGGGCAAGAGAGAAATGGCAGAGCGATGCAGCGCTGAGGTGCACGAGACATCTCGGCTGCACCTCGGCTGTGTCTTTGGCGTGCAGCTGCGCGCGGTGCGGGACTTCTTTGCCGTGCTCACGACTGGCCCGTGACCTGTCGTCTCGTGAGGAGCAGGTGCTCGCCGTGTGGGACTTCGACGCCTCTGTCGAGCGGCGCGACTCGATCGGCGGGGTGAGCAAGCGGCGCGTTCTCGAGCAGGCCGACGCACTCGCGGCGTGGGCCGACGCCGCGGCTTGAAGGGCTGAGTGCGAGCGGCGCGGCGAGGGCGACACCCGGCACCCAGTAGTGGCGGTGCGGGGCGGTCCTCAGCGCTGACTCGGCGCTCCAGACCGATGTGCATGTGCAGTTAGGGAGAGCGGGCGGACTCGAGTAAGGTATTGTGATGAGTATATGCAAGGGCGAAGGTCTGCGATTAGCACGACAGAGTGTTCGCGTTCGGCGCGCACTCCATCCACGTGTCCTCCGGAGCGGCTCGTCTAGCCACAGAGCCGGGGCACTTGGAGCACTTGGAGTGCAGTCGGTATACGGTAACCTCATATCCAGGGCCGGGGAGCTAAGAAGCGCACCCAGCGGGCCAGATGATCGGTATCGGTTTCTGAGCCCTGGCTGTCAGGCTGTCAGGTGCTGTCAGGTGATCTGTCGGGCTGTCGGGCAGCTGTCAGGCACTGTCAGGTGCCTCTGTCAGACCAGCTGTCAGGTGCTGTCAGTGCTGTCGGGTGCTGTCGGGTGCGTGTCTGACAGGCGAGGTGCTCTGTAGCTGTCGGGTGCTGTCGGAGCTGTCGGGTGTTGCTGTCAGACGCTGTCGGAGCTGTCAGAGCTGTCAGGCTGCTGCTGCTGTCAGACGTTGGGCTGTTGCTGTCAGGTGCTGTCGGGTGGTCCGCTGTCGGGGTGCTGTCAGAGCCTGAACACACCAGCCACACTTATGACACTATCAAGAGGAGCCGGGCGGTGGCGGGGGCGCTGACGCCGATGACGCCGGCGGCGGCTACCCAGCTGCCCCCCTCCGCCCTCCTACGGCGTGATCACGCCGGCGGCGGCCGCCGCCTGGGGAGCGCAGATGGCGGCGCAGGTTCAGGCGGCGGCGGCGGCACAGACGGCGGCGGCCACCCCCACCCAGATGCCCTAGGCATATGACTAGGGCCCCAGAAGGCTAGCTGTGGTAGCTTCATTTGTAGTAGCACAGCCGCCGGTGCTAGAGAGGGGTCCGCAGAGCGGTGGGGAGGGAGGGTTGAGAGAGAGACCCATGACCATCCCATGACTACATGGACATGGACCACACTCACATGTCTTTGCATGTAATAGTTTTGTTATACCCTCATGGGGCACAAGAAAGAGGCTCTACGGGGTCTGACTGTGTAGGACGGTCTGTGCTGCTGTCGGGCTGTCAGAGCTGCTGTCAGGCCACTGTGTGTGCTGTCGGGCTGTCAGGCAGCAGTCAGGCTGTCACGTTACACCCGGGTAGGGCCTGAGACAGCGACGGAGCACCTCGCCTGTCAGACTCTGCTGTCAGGCTGTCAGATACGTGCTGTCTGACTGTCAGAGAAAGTGCTGTCAGCGCTGTCAGGCTGTCGGGCACTGTCAGGCGCTGTCCGGGGCTTGCTGTCAGGCTGTCAGACCAGGGCTCAGATCGGGTTGCGGGCTAGAGAGCCCTAGCCCTGGGGGGTGCGCGTTCCCCGCGTTCGCAGAGCGGGAAAGGGCCGTAAAGTAAACACGGTTCTCCGAGGGTTGGTTCTGCGCGCTTTGGGTGTCCCCTAGCGCGCTAGCGGCGGAACGCCCCCTCTACTCGGAGCTAGTAAACACCTCCAGACACAAGCATGACGTAGACTCTCACCCGACATCGCCACTCAGGGCCCCTCCGCCCGGTCTCCCCACTCCCCAGCCCCCCCATCCGAAGGGGCTCCCCTCTCTCCACCCGGTCCTCCCTCCTGTTCGCTTTCCGATGGTCAGGCGTCGGCTGCGGAGCCCGCCTCCCCCTCTTCTGCTTCTTCGGCCGTGGCCCCGCCGCCGTCTCGTCTTCTCTGCCTGATCCCGTTGACTCCGCGGGCGGCCGATCCCGTGCCCGACTCCCCGGGCGAAGGCGGCGGCATTGGATCGCGTCGCCTCCCCTCCCAGATCCTCCCCGGGGGGTCGGGCCGGCTCTCCTTGGTCGACGAATCGCGCCCGCATCCGCGGTCTCTCTATCGTCCTCGGCTCGCCCACAGACAACCCAAGGGAGGGATGGGAGCCGGCTCCTCGTCGGGCAGGCGCGGGTTTCTTTCACGCCTCTGAACGCGGCGACCCGCGACTCCTCCATCACGCAGCGCATCGCTCGCTCTCGCGGCATCGCTCGGTTACATGTCGCTCAATCCGTTCACTCGGCAGCGCGAGAAGCGCGAGGAGAAGCTCGAGGCGAAGCTCGAGGAGCTCAAGGCCGCGCAGGCCGCTCCGCCGCTGTCGGCGCCTATGGCAGATCCGGCCCCGGCCAGCGCCTGGACGCCTGGCCGCGAGGTGGACTACGAGGCGGAGGACATGAACAAGTACCTGCCGGCCTCGGCGCAGGTCGAGCAGGCCGCGCCCACGTGGCAGTCGCGGCCGACAAACTACTACGAGCCTCCGGTGGCTGTCGCCCGCTCACTCGGCTCTGCCCTCCGCCCTCTCCGCCCACTCTACCTCTCTCGCCTCGCTAGCACCTCCGACATATCTGCCGCTGCCACCCGCCCGGTCCTTGCACGGCACGGCAATCGCACCTTCATCGCAGCCGCACGCCGCCTCGCCAGCCCTCCTCACGAGAGCCTCACCAGCAGCCGCCCTTCCCCCGTCCCGGACGGCCGTCGCGCCGCAGTCGCGCGCGTGGCAGTGCGTCAGCAAGCTCCAGTCTGGCTTCATGATCGGCGGTGCCTTGGGCGGCGCCTTTGGCTTCCTGTACGGCGAGAGCAGAGCCGAGAGAGAGAGAGAGAGAGAGAGAGAGAGCGAGAGCGAGAGCGAGAGCGAGAGCGAGAGCGAGAGCGAGAGCGAGAGCGAGAGCGAGAGCGAGAGCGAGAGCGAGAGCGAGAGCGAGAGCGAGAGCGAGAGCGAGAGCGAGAGCGAGAGCGAGAGCGAGAGCGAGAGCGAGAGCGAGAGCGAGAGAGAGAGAGAGAGAGAGAGAGAGAGAGAGAGAGAGAGAGAGAGAGAGAGAGAGAGCGAGAGAGAGAGAGAGAGGGAGAGAGAGCCGAGAGAGAGAGAGAGAGAGCCGAGAGAGAGAGAGAGAGAGGGAGAGAGAGCCGAGAGAGAGAGAGAGAGAGAGAGCCGAGAGAGAGAGAGAGAGAGAGAGAGAGAGAGAGAGCCGAGAGAGAGAGAGAGAGAGAGAGAGAGAGAGGCGATTCCCCGTGTGGGCGCCCGCCGAGAGGGGGAGGGGCGAGGGAGCATACGAGGGAGGGGTGGGCGTCGCCTCACAGCGGGCACAGCTCCTCGGCAGGCACCTTCGCCGCAATCAAGTACAAGCACGTCCTCTACCTGCCGATCGCCGTCCTGCAGGACTCCACACGCAGACAGACTCCACGCAGACAGACACGCGTGCCTCGCCTCGCACCACTCCTCCGAGCCACCCGGCCTCGCAGCCCTCCTCCCTCCCCCCCTCCCCCCCTCCACCCCTCGCCGCCCCGCCACCCCTCACCTCTCCTCACCGCCCCACCACCCCTCGCCCTGCAGGCGGGAGGCGCCTTCGGCTTCTTCCTCGCCTGCGGCACAGCCAGCCGCCGCGAGCAGGTCGAGGCCGCGAGCAGCGCCTCTTCACAGCTGCAGCTGTGAACAGGCACAGTCATCCGCTGCGAGGAGCCGCCTCTCGCGCTGCACCCGCCGGCCGCCGGTGAGGAGCGGCCGAGAACGGCGTGACGCGGCGGCGCGGGGGGTATTGGTTGCGGTATTGGTGGTGGTGGTGGTGGTGGTGGTGGTGGGGTGGTAGCTCGTTGCCGGAGGCGGCGGGGGAGGGCGGGAGGGGCGTAGCTTCGTAGGGGCGGCGGCGGCGGCAACGGCCCAGGCGGAGCGCTGGCCGTCCAGCGGCCGGGCACGTGTGTGGGCAAGGCGGCTTGCGCTTGCGGCGGAGAGTGCAGTGAGAGCGGAGAGGTATAGGTGCTGCTTGGGGGTGCGTGATGCGCGCCGCCCCGCGGTCCCAGGAGTTGGCGATGAGAATACGCTCTAAACATGAAAGCGAGAGAGAGATTTCAACAAAAAACTTATCTCTGAGTGTACTTCTCTCCGCTTGCGCCGCGCACACCCCGCGCTCACGGACTAACCTCAATGCTCAAACGAGAAACGACGCAGGGCGCGGGACACTGGCACGCACCGTCTGCTCTCTGGCATAAAAACCCGCTCCCTCTCGAACAGGCCCCTAGAGAGCGACATAGGGACACGTGACGCGGCGTTCCTCCTTAAACTTTTTTTTGCCGACACACATGTTCATGTAAGGCCGTACATGTGTCGCAAAACTTGAGAATGACTTGTGTGTGTGAAACATAGATAGAGGAATGGCAAGATGCACATACACCCTTTGTATAAGGCGTTTTTGCCCGGAGACTAAAAATGACTGACCGAGCCGGGCGGGCCGTCGACCTCGCTCGCGACACCCACCGCGCCCCACAGCCCACACCGCCTCGCGCGCACCACAAACCACATGCGAAAATGAAGCCACAAGTTCCACGCCGCCTCACCCAGCGGGGGCCGCCTCTGAGTGCGGAAAGGCTGGCAGCGGGGCCCAGGAAGGGTCTGCATCGTCGCGACGTCTGCTCTCGTCCAGGCACACGAGGGCTGCACCGGGTCAGCAGAGGACGCACTCCCCCCCTCCTCCCTTGAGCATCTTTCCGAACTTCTGCACGTTGAACCATGGCTGGGCGGACCCCTTGATCGGGTGGAAGACAGCCGGCACCTCGGCCTGCGCGCGAGTCAGCGCGGCGAGGAAGGCCTCCGGGTCCGCCTCGGGCTCGGGCAGCGGGCCGCATCCGAGGATCAGCTCGGCGAGGTCCTTGGCCTGCAGGCGGAGAGGAGGAGAGGAGAGGAGAGGAGAGAGGAGGAGAGAGGAGGAGGAGAGAGGAGGAGGTGAGAGGAGGAGAGGAGGAGAGGAGAGGAGAGGAGAGGAGAGGCCTGCGATGGCAGCAGCCTCGTCTCGTCGAGCAGGTCGAAGAGCTTGTTGCGGCAGCCGAACTCGCGCGCGGCGTGCAGCGGCGGGCCGTACCTGCTCACGGCGGGGGGAGTGGAGAGACGCGCCCGCTGCCTGGCGCGCGTGTGCGGCGGGGGGCGGCACGTGATCCAGGGAGACACCTTCGCGATCTCCTCCGCCTCGCCCTTGAGGTCGTCGAGCACCTGTCAACCGATCGATCGATCAGTCACCCTTTCCTCAACAGCAGCTCCGCCCCTTCCCAAGTCGTCGAGCTCACCTCGAGCGGCGCCTCGAGGGAGCGGTCGAGGTTCGACCAGTAGTCGACGACGGAGTCCTCGTCCGTGCACAGCCGCACCACCATCCAGACGGGCAGCCGCTGCAGCCGCTGCAGCGCGGCGAGGAAGGAGCTGGCGTCGTTGGGCAGGCCGTCGGTCGCCAGCACGACAACCACTTGCTGGCCGTGCGCTCGCAGCTTGTCCGCGGCGGGCGAGAGGTTGGCCAGGATCTTCTCGACCGCCTCGGTGAGCGGCGTGGTGCCGCGCGGAGAGTCGCCCATCACCTGCTTGAGCCTCGGGACGTCGCAAGCCACGCCCGCGGGGACGGGCAGGTGGCTGCCTCCGCCCGCGCAGACGCTGAAGGTCTGGCCGGCGGGCGTGGGGTTGAGGAGCTGAAAGTCAGTCCGTGCGCCCAGCGTCTCGCTCACGGTGGCGGCCATCACCACGGCGTCTCCGAGCTCCTGCCAGCGGGTGGCGCCGACGCGGGCGAGCTTGCCACCGCTCTTGACGATGCGCGAGCCGCCGCCCGCATTCATCGAGCCACTGTTGTCCACCACCCAGATGCGCAGCGGGAAGGCTTGCGACGACTTGTGCATCTCAAACGCCAAGCCAGGCGGGAAGCCGTCCCGCTGCAGCCGGGCCATGTCGGGCTCGGGAGCAGCGGCGACAGCGTCGACCGCTGTCGCCGCGACTACGGAAGGGCCCGCCACCGGCATGCCCATCGCAACGATGGGATCCGACATGTGCTCCTTTGGTCGCGCCGAGGCGAGTGCGGCCGTCTTGCGTGCGGCGGAGGTTTTCTTTTGCGATTGAACTTTTTTTTAGTGTATGTAGCTCTTACGAACATACCCGTAGGTGAACTGCTGACAGGGTTTGCGATGAGGATTTTCCTTTTTCGCCACAATTTCTTCCCCGCGCGCCAAGTACACCAGGCCTGCCGACAGCAAGAGGAGTACACCCAGGCAAGTGAGGCGGAGACGGCGAGCAGCACCAACACGGCCAAGGATATCTACCTTCATGGGACGGCGTACCTTCGAGCTCGTCCTCGCCTTTGCTCTGGGCGCTTGCGTCACCCAGCTTGTCGGCTTCTTCCGTGCGACGGGTGGCGGCAAAATGCTGTCTGCTGCAAAGGTCCGCTTGCCGAGTGCTCAGGATGCTGCTCTACCGAGTGCGGGCCGCCATCATCAGGAAGCTACTCCTCCTGTACGCTCGCCACCGCCTCCTCTCCCGGTGCCAACGACCAGCGAGATCGAGCAGCAGTTTGCGGCCTCGCGCACGGTCCAGCGGCAGATGGCCGCCTTCAACGCCGAGTGCCAGTGCACGCAGCGCCTGATGGCCCGGCAGGCGGCGCTGCACGCCAACCTCGAGCGCGTGCTGGTGCTGGACGGCTCCGCCTTCCGCTGGGAGGGGCTGGGGAACTCGGGCGTCCGCTGGCTGGGCCTGCTCCGCTTCGGGTTCGCCCTCGAGCGAGCCACGTTCCTCCGGATCAGCCGAGACGAAGACTGCAAGGCGGGCGCGCCAAGCGACAGGACGTGCCACCTCGACCCGGGCAGCTACTTCACGGGCTACGGCGGCGTCGACTGGCACTGGGGCACGCGGGAGGCGGACACCAGGCGGCGGCTGCAGGAGAGAGGCGTACACGAAGAGGTTTACACGATCTCGGGGAAGTGCGTGACGCCAGCGCCGGGACTCCCGGGATGCAGCGTGAGCTCGATCCGCCTCGCCAACGGTTCCGACGTGAGGCTCGACGAGCCGCGCGGGCTGCTCGAGTGGATGCGCGCGCAGCAGGCGCCGTGGATCCGGCTGGTGCTCGAGCGGCAGGAGGCGCTCGAGTTCACCTACAAGGGGGAGAACCTCCGGGCGCCTGATATGCTGCCGCTGCAGCGCTGCCCAGCCTCGGGCGCGCCCGACTTCTCGAGCCGCGAGATGTCGCTCAAGTGCGAGGCCTTCGCGGCGCTCACGCCGCGCCCGGTGCTGATGGAGGCGCTCCTGCCAGTGCTGCGGCGCCTGGACGCGTATGACGTGGTGGTGGGGGTGCACGTGCGGACAGGCTACTCCGACTGGGCCTTCCGAAACTCGGACGCCTCCTTCACCAAGCAGCCCGCGTCAGCGCCGGCCAACCCGGCAGCGTCCGCTCTGCCAGCGAGCGGCTCGCCCACAAACGCCCCGCCGCACGTCCTCGAGCACTGGAGCAAGCTCGACGGCTTCCTGCGCAACTGCAAGACCGAGGCTCCAAAGGGGCGGCCGTGCTTTAACTGGGAGTCTCCGGGCAAGCAGCGGGCGCCGACCGTCGCCGATGCTGCAGCCTGCCGCGTCGGCGGGCGGCGGGGCAACTTTTCGCTCGCGCACACGCCCGACGGCACGCTCACGGCGCTGCTCTCGTGCGCGGCGCGGCTCGGCGAGTCGCTTCGGGGCGCCGAGGCGCAGCGGTGGGGGCTGCTGGTGCTGTCGGACGCGCCAGCCGTGCCGTCGCTCGCCGCCGCGCACCCGTCGCTCGCCGGCCGCGTGGTGACCACTCCTTCACCAAGAGCGGGACTGATGTCCGTGGGCCACTCCTTCACCACGCGGGACCTCTTGGTGACCACAGGTGACCACGGACGGCATCGGCCGGCTGGGCCACTCTTCCTTCACCAAGAGCTGCTCGGCGGCGGACGCGCGCTGCTTCTTCGGCGCGGACCCCGGGGGCGTGTGGACCCGCTCGGTCGTCGACTTCTACGTCGCTGGCTGCGTGGACGGCTTTGCGAAGGCGCTCTTCACCTCCTTCATCTGGACGACGATGCGCCGCAACTTGCTGTGCTGCCGGCCGGGCGCGTTCGTGCAGTGGATGGGCTGGTACGACCAGACCTACTCCCACCGCGATCTGCCCATGCTCGACGGCGAGTTCATGGAGGCGCTCTCCACGGTCCAGCAGGCCGCCGATGCCTCCGGCGCCGCGGCGGCCGGCCCCGCGGTTCCCGCCGCCGCCAGTGCCGGCGCGGAAGAAGGCGTGGAGGGGCTCGACAGCGGATGGCTGCAGCGTGCAGGTCCCAAATGACGTGTGAGCGTTAGAGTTGTTTGGTATTGCTCTAAAAACACGACACACACAGTGCAACGGGAGTGAGAAACGCATTTCTGTCTTCATTCTTTTTGCTGGGTCGACCTCCAACTGCTGGGGATCGAGAAGCGGGACGACCGCAAGGGTGACCTCACTGGCACTCGCCCCATTGGCATCCCCGCGGCTATCCGCCGCCTCGCCAACCGGGTCCTCATGAAGCACCTCAGCTCCGGCATGTGCGACCTCTTCACCGGCCGCACTGCCGACACGCGCCGCCTCATCGTGGTGCCGCAGGCACCTCGGGGGTCAGGGGCTGCGCAGATCAAAAAACAAAAAAGTTGTAGTTGATCAAGAACAAGATTGGGTGAGGGTATGTTCAGGGTTGGGTCACACAGGGAAAAACAATTACAGGGCAAGAGCGCGCGAGAGGCGAGGGCGGAGGGCGAGGGGACCCCAGCCGAATTTGAGTGACACTTCCTTGATGAGCGTTTCTTCAATACGCAAACGTCGTGTACTGATAGTTATCGGCCCTACCGCCCACAGCGAGGACCTGCAGCAGCGCCCGGCGCAGCGCCGGCCACGGCAGCCGCAAGTCCATGTTGTAGCCAACCCTGAGCCAACCTTGCCCTCGCCGGCCACCGCCATGCTCCTGTTCTTTGTTCTCAGCTGGTAGTGCAGCACGGCGGGAGGGCCTCCGCCCTCGGAGGAGAGGAGCTCCTTGTACATCTGGCACGGGCAGCCCGCCCGGTGGACGGGCATCACCTCGAGCACGCTGGTGGCTGGACCCGCGGTGCAGTGCAAAAGCGTTCACCATGTCGGCGCCGTGGGGGGTGACCATCACGTCGGAGTCCGCGATCACGGGCAGCGACGCCACTAGCCCGACTCCAAAGTTGTGCGACACGCAGCGCACGCGCACTGCCGCGTGCGGCGACGGCGGCCGCCAGCCGTCGCACTCCGCCATCAGCGCCTCCAGGTCTAGCAGCCGGCGACGGCCTGTCCGGTTGGCGAGGACGACGCGAAGAAGGCCTGGCGGCCCAGGGCTAAAGAAAGAAAGAAAGAAAGAAAACACACAACTCAAGAGAGCTAAATTCTTCTTTCAATTGAGTTCAAATTTTCTCCTTTCTGCGCGTGCTGCGTAACTTCTTCTGGTTTGCAATAGGCCGGAGAGGCCGCCTCAAAACGTCCGACGGGTGGACCCGGTGCGCTCTCACGCGCTACCCCTGCTACATTGGGAGCCTGCGGTGGTTGCAGGAATGGTCATTGACGCTTCCTCCTACCTGCGGGCTCACTCACGATCGCCCTCACCAGACCCCACGCTTGCGGTACATGCTGACCGCGGCCCGTCAACCTGCCTGCAGGAGGAATTGGCCGACTCAGTGAGTCTACCACCTGGCGTGTGCCCCACCGCACCCCGCGCCACTTCCCAGCTGAATCTGTCGGTGGTGCTCTCTTTTGAGCCACTGCCCTGTGACGGAATATCTCTCGTTTCTCTATCGCATTCGACACCTCGGCGGGACGCCGTGCACGCATGCTCACAGCCCCACCACCCCGCAGCCGCCCCGTCTCTCGGGCCGCGTCCCCTACCTCACTCAGGCCTTCTCCCACCTCGGCCCCCCGCAGGCTCTCGCGACCCTACCGCGCGACCCTGTCGCTCCTCCTCTCGAGTGCGTGCACCCCCCCCCAGCCGCGCCACACCGCGCGAATCCCAGCCCCCGCCACTCGTCGTCCGCGCGCGCTGCTCGCCTCGCAGTCGCCGCCGTTGGCGACCACGGAGCGGGCTCTCCCCAATGGGGGGGGCTACGAGATATCGGTTGGGTTCCGACGACCGTTACTTCGTGTCTCCGTTGGTCGCCGCGGCAGCGGCGGAGGCAGCTAGGCCGACTTTCTTTCCTCCCCACCGCCCCCCTTCTGGCCACTTTAGCCCCCTCCTCACTTTAGCCCCCCCCCCCCCCCCCCCCCCGGGATGCAACAGGTCCGAGCCGACCCACCCTCGTAGGAGGCGCGCGCCGCGCCCTGTTCTCTCCACTCCCATATGCGCCACCAGCGTTTCTTGACTGCTCCCACTACCTTCCCTGAGGAAGCTACCTGCTGTGACAAGAACAGTCTCGCTACGTGCTGTCTCCACACCACTGGCCCTCATCGCGACAGTGCACCAGAATTTAGCGTGACACTGGGGGGTACGGTGGTATGTCACGCACGCGAGATTGCAATCTCCCCAGGGTTCGGCTCCTGTGTGAGTAGGGACCTCGCACACTCCCTACCTCACCAACCCCACTCCCACCCCATGCAGGACCACTGCTCGCTTTCCTCGCTCTACCCTCTTCCTCACCCACTTCCTCTCCCCCCATGCCCCCTCCTTGTGTGGGATCGAGTTTGCCCCTCGTCCGAGGCGCGAGCTCGCCGTGCACCGCCTGATCTTTCCCCTCTCCCCTCCCATATGCCCTCCGCCTCGACACCATCGGCGTGCCCAACGCCGCCCCTCCTGCGCCTCGACCTCCTCCCTCCTCCCCTCTTCTGTCGCCTCACTACTTGCGAGACTGCAGGGCTGACCCCTCGTGGGGCTGACCTCCAGGCAGTGCAGTAGGGTTCCGCCTACTCCCCCCCCCTCTCCTCCCCTCCTTCCCCCTACCTCTCCCCGCATGCGCCCTCCCTCACCAACCCTTTGCCTGCCCCGTGCAGGGACCGTCACCCGCTCCTCTATCCTTCCCCTTCAGCTCATCCGTCATTGCTCCGCCGCGCCTCGCCGAGATAACGCCGAAGCTAAAAAAGAAACCTTTCCTAGCGGTCTCGTCTTAGTTCTGGCAGCGTCGGCGCCGACCTGCCCCCGCGCTGGCCACGCATCATCGCGATCAATCGCGTAACGGGAGGCTCGCTGGGTTTTGTGGCTTTTTGCGCGGCTTTTTTGGATTTTCTCCCGCCTTCTCCTACTCCAGTCTCTTGGGTTTTTTTTGAGAGCGCCTTCGTTGTTAATAGTACAAACCCAATGGTCCCTTGCGTTTTTATTTCGTTCGGACGAAGGCGGCGGAACTAGTGACAGACGTATACAGCATAATGACATTTCATTATTTAATCTACTGGAAGCGCCGAGAGCCGAGATTGCCGTGGGACCGTTCAGAACGACAAACGAGGAGGGGAACAGGGGGGCCGGTATCACCCATTCTGTCCCTCTTGGGTAACTCGGGTAATCTCAGGTAATATTTGACCGCGTGTAGCGGGCAGGAGCGGGCACACACTCACACACAGACACACACGCACACGCACACACACACACACCGCACAAACACACATTGTTAGTGATCTCGGGTGATCTCGGGCAACCTCGATCCTCGTGTAATCTCGGGTAATCTCTCGGGTGATGATTTGATCTGGCTAGTTCCATTTGCATTTCACTCTCTGACACGCTACTCTTGAAAACGTCCAACGGAGCTCCGTGTTGCTCCCAGCGCCCTCCCCCGCGCTTCCTGCGGCCCTAGCCGATGGTACTAGCATGGGAGGTCATCTGGCTTACCGCGAGAGCGACCCAACTCGTCGACATCGTCCGATGATGGTGCCTCAAAGTCAGCCTTCGGAGGCTATCGTGGGGTCGAGCCGGCAGTAGCCGTGACATGTGGTTCCACCACCCCTCGTAGTCTTTGCCTCTGACCGCCACCGTTCCCAGGCTGCCTAATGGGATGGAAAGGAAGGCTCGGCGAGCGTATAGAAGCGTGCTCGACCTCGTCGTGGCAACCTGCACGGCATCGCTGGCAGGCGCGATGAGCGTCGTGCCAACTTTCGACGCGCCGGCTTCTTTTTCGAAATCTAGGCCGCATGCCATCGTATTTGAGCACAAGCTTGGACGACGAGCCTGACGCCTCCTCCGGCACGCAGCCGGAGGGGACTCACGCTCTCGCTCCGCTCGACGACGTCCAGGGCACGCGCTTGTTCGAGCCCTCTGCTCCCGCCGTGGCTAGCCGCGCTGAGGAGCTCGCAGCTGCGCACCGGGCTGCGAACCTTGCAATACCTTCGCGGGCAAGCATGGATGGCTGCATCCAGTGCCCGTCGGCGAACCGCGGTAACCGAATAGAGAATCTTCCCTGCGGCCACGGACCGTTTCTGTGCGCGCGCTGCAGCCAAGAGATGAAGGCAGCCCTCGCCGTTCGCCACATCACACGCGATGTGCTGAAGCTCCTGTGCCCGACGTGCCATCCCCGAGGCGGCGACGGCCGCTAGAGCCGCGCACCGTCACGTCTTCTGTCCGGTGTCCGCGCCGAGCAGTGAAGTGCAGGTATCTGCGTCTCGTTGTGTGACAGCCCGGAGAGATACCTCTGCGCTAGTCAGCTAGTAGTCTCCCACTCCGCACGCTCGCGCCCTCCCTAAGTCGAGTCCTCTCTCTTTGTACATACATGCCTCTGCAAACGCCCGCGCGCTCTTTGTTTGTGTGAGATCACCGAGCAGCTCTGCAGCAAACGTGGGGCTCCGGCTCAGGTCGTGGGGCATAGCTCGGGTGTAAACGGGGTCTGGGGCGGGAGCCCCAGCCGGGGTCTGGGGCGGGAGCCCCAGCGGGGTGCGGGGCAGAGCCCCGCGAAGAAAATTTTGACGATTCTTAGCTCAAAATACACAAGATCTCCATCCTAAATCGCAATCTCTACGAGCATCGATCGAGGATGAAGCGCTCGTTCCCAGTGGGGATCTCCCACAGCTGATCGGGCGGGTCGGCGCGCTGCGTCTGTACGCGCCGTGCGATGCCTTGGAGCGCGACCCGACCGGACCGTCGCACCACATCCAAAGCGGCGCCGCCACCGAGCGGCGCAACCAGCTGCATCTCCACGTTGATCATGCGCAGCTCGGACGAGTTGAAGGTGAGGACTGCGGGTCCCTCTGGCGCGGCGCCTTCCGCAGCCGCGCCTGCCTCGGCGGCGCCTCGCCCCCCGCGCCTACCGCCACCACGCCCGCGTCCCCCACCGCCGCTGCCACCACGCCCCACAGCAGCAGCAGCAGCAGCGGGCGTGGTGTCGGCGCCGGGGCGCCACGCCTTGAAGATCCGCCGCTCGTCGCCACCGCTCACGTCTCGATCGAACCACTCGACCTCGATCTCCATATCGCCGGGATCGTAACGCACCCTCCCGCCTGTGCCTGCGACGCTGCCACCCGTCTGAAAGGGAGGCCTGAGAGCGACGGCGCGGCCGATCCAATACTGGTCCGGGTCGTCCTCGCCGCGGTTCTGCACCGCAACCCACACCGCGTTCGTGCTCTTCGCGAAGTGCGCCTTCAGCTGATCTCGGAGGGATCTAGAGAGCTGGCGGGTACGGGCCTTGGAGGAGGCTACGCCGGCAGCGTCCGAGCGCGCCACGCTGGTCTCCCTCCACCGCAAGCCCGGCGACGAGCAGCCGTGGCAGCGGTAGTTGGAATCCATGGTACCCTCGCCAGGAGCCGACGCCTGCATGCACGCGTCGCACCAGCACGCGAACGGCCGCTGAAGAGTCACGCCCTCACGCACGGGCATGAAGAGGAACGTCTTCTTCATGCCGGGCATCGACTCAAAGTCCTGTCCGACGGGGCGGATGATCTCAGCCGTCGGTGTGTACGACACCACGACCTCATTGATCGTCTTCTTGAGGTGCGACTGGACAAACTCGTCCGTGTTAAACCGCGCCTTGACGTGCTCCGCAACCTGCTCCGGCGACAAGATCTGCTCATCGGCCGTGAGCACCGTCTTCATCTCGGGCCGATGGTCGACAATGTCCTGTGGCAGAAGCAGGAGGCGCGGTGAGAGCGAGCGAGAGTTACGAGAGAGGGAAAGAGACGCCCACGCCTGCCGCACAGTGCGCTTGATCCACGCGCCAATGCCGTCCCAGACGCCCTTGCCATGGCCGGGCGCGCCAAACTCCCAGTAGACTCGAAAGGTGAGCGGCTTGCCGTCGGCTCCAGAGACGCCCATTGCCCAATCCTTCAGTCGCGCGGGCAGCTTGGTGACGTAGTTCATCGTCTTGCTCGACTTGAAGTGGCTCGGCGCGTTGTCCGAGTGCATGTGCCAGGCAAAGAAGGTCTCCGTGCCCGGCCGAACATACTGCTCCTCGAGGTAGTCAATCGTCTTGTTGATGAAGGTCTGCGCGGCGTAAGAGTCGTGGGTCTTGTCGTTCGAGACGTGGACAAAGGCCTTAGTGTGCAGCTTGCGGTGGCGAAGGTAGCGGCGTTCGACATACTCGAGAGGGTCGTCATCGCTCGCACCATGGCGTCGCACGCCGTACCGAAGTTGCTCGGGGTCGGTCGCGGCGCGCTCCGCGGCGGACGGCACGGCCATGACCTCGGCGTAGCAGGAGCCCTTGGCGGGGATGATCGAGTCCGGCTCCGAGGCATCGGCAGGCTCGATGGTGACAGCGCAGTTGAGATCTAGATTGGAGTTACGGCTCTTCCATGCGGCGCTCTCCAGCCACGAGATGACCTGAATGAAGAGCGTGTAGCTCATCGGCGACCAATGATCCGACTGGATGGAACGGCCACGGGGCGGCGGTATCGTTCCGTCCATCGCAAAGTCGACGTCAGATTGGATCCAGCCCGGCCCGCGATTGCGGTTGAACTCGGCGGCCATCGCCTTTTGACGGGCAACGGTGAAGCGGTGGTGCGGGAATTTTCGCATCACGTCGCGCTCAAAGTCGTCAAGGAACTGCACGAGGGTGCCCGTCTTGGATTCGTAGGTCGGCTGCTTGGCCTCGCCGGGCGAGGTCGACTTGGACGAGCGGATGCGGATCCACTTGACCTCCGACTGGAACTCCTTGGGCGCGCTAGCCAGCACGTTGCCGTCCTTGTCGACCACGTGCTTGCGGAGCGAGGCCGACCACAAAGTTTTGAAGCCGCAGCGGCTGCAGGTGCCGTTGATGCACGCCTCCTTGCCCGGACCGTCGAAGGCGCCAGCGCAGAGCGAGCGCTTGACCATGTCCGACTTGGACGGCAGCTTGCAGAACGACAGGAGGTTGAGCAGCGCGGCCTTGCCGGCCCAACCGTCGACCTCTGACTCGCCATCGTCGTCGCCGTCGGGCGCGTCGTCGGCGTCAGCGGAGGGCGGATCGAGGAGCGGATCGAAAAGCTTAGGCAGCGAGTGGAGCACCGTCTGGAAGCCCTTAAAGTTCTCACACTGCTTGCACAAGCACGTCTCCTGCTTGGCGCGGCGCACGTACCACGGGCGAAGCTTCTTGAAGACCGAGAAGGAGATCTTGATGGGGCAGTCAAGACGGGCGCAGTAGAGGGCGTACAGCGCCGAGTACCTGCGTCGGGGGAGGACAGAGGGCGTGGTGGGAGGCGGAGCGAGGCGCTCGACGACCGGGCGGAAAGAGCGAGGCGCGATGGAGAGAGAGTGCGGGGAGTCTCACTTGGCGTACACCATCAGAGCCTGCGCCTCCTCCTCACTTGGCGTACACCATCAGAGCCTGCGCCTCCTCGTAGAGGTTGACACCCACGCGCCGCCGTACCCGATCCCGCTGAGCTGGGGAGCGGGCACCCTCGTCGTCAAAGAGCTTCTCGACGGCGGCCCGCGCCTTCTCCATCGTGGCGTCGCCACGCTCGGCGCGCGGGTTCGGGCGAAGCGACGGCGGCGCGCGGCGGAGGCGCGCGCTACCCTTCGGGAAGGCATCCTTGCCGGCTGCGTCCGTCCCCTTGTAAATGCACGTGTACTCCCGAGCAGTCTCGACGCCGCCCGCCGAGAAGCCAAGCTTGCAAGTGTCGGCCTCGTAGTCAATCTCGAGGACAGTGCAGAGCTGCCCGCGCGAGGTGGCGGCGTCTCCCACTTGGAGACCAAACGACGACCATTCCTTGCCCTTCTCTACCGCCGCGTCAAAGGCTGCGCGGGTAGCCGTCGCCTTCTCGAAGGCGCGAGGACGGCTCTTGTCCTTGCCCCGATACCCGGGCTTCACGCCGAGACGGGCGCTCACGCGGTTGCCCCAGCCCCTCGGGTCGCTCGCCTTTGCCTTCTCGGGGGCGACTGCCGCGAGAAGGAGGAGGTAGTCGTGTTGCTGCTCCGCCGAGCCGCAGCGCTTGTGCTCGCTGAGCGCGTCTCGCAGCCGGTCGACGATCTTTTCGTCCGTCTCGGCCTGCTTAAAGCGCTCGGCGTCGAGCGAGAGATGGAGTGCCACACCCACCTGAGCATAGGAGCGTGTCGGATGAGGAGAGGGCGACTTGAGTGGAGAGTCTCCCATAGGCACAGCAGGCACGCGGAGCACCTGTTTGACGACGCCAAAATGGTTCGCACACCGCGCGAGCATATACGCGACCGCAGCGCGCGAGCCAGCGGCCCAGCTCTGCAACGCACCAAAGACACCGCGCCGCCAGTGCAGGTGCCACCCGCGCGTGTCGTCGCCCTTCTGTAGCCCGACCTGAGCTGCCTGAGTGGGGATCTCGAAATCGCCCTCCTTGGGCACCTCGACGGCACGCCGCTTCTGCTCCTTGGTCTCGAGCTCGTTCCACTTTGCCGTCGACCACTTCGGGTAGCTCAGCTCGGCGTCACCCTCCTCCACCTTTTGCTTCTTGCGCGGGAGCCCGGCCGACTCGCGAGCGTCATCAGCCGCCTCCTCAAGCCGAGTCACCTCTGCCTCTGCTTTCACAACCGATGCATTGGCAGACTCGAGCTGCTGCTCGAGCTCGCGCCGAGTCTCCCGAGCCGCCGCCGCACGGGCCTCAGCCGCCTCCGCCTCCGCGACCTTAGCCGGCAACTGCTGCGCCGCCGCCATCGCCGCAAACGCGTTGGCGGGCGCCGACGGCCCGGCTTCGGTAGCCTCCGCCGCAGCAGCACGGGCCGCCTCCGCCGCGACGACGCACTCCGCCTTCGCGCCGTGCTTGGTGTTGATCAGGTCGAGCAGCGAGACGGCGCATTCTGCGAGGGTCGTCCGTTTCAACGTGACTTGGCGCTGCTCACTTCTACAGCTAGAATGCGCAGCTCGACACCACAGCCTGGCACACACGCCTCCGCGGTCGCCGGAGAGCTGCTCAATCCTCTCGACGTGGGGCGACGCAAGCAGTGCGCGGACCGCGGTCTCGAGATTGGCCCCGTCCTCAGAGCCGGAATTGATGACGTTGGTGACCCACTGGGGTAGAGTCGCCTCCATGAAGCGGATGGCTTCGTCAGCCTCACCGCCATAGAGCCAGCGGCTGACGCTGCGGAAGAAGCCTTTGAGCCAGCGGCGGACACTGCGGAAGACGCCCTTGAGTGCCGAGCATACGCGAGTGACCATCGAAGGGCGTCGCTCGGTCATGGCTCTCGCCCACGCCCTGCTCCGTGCTCGGCGCTGCACTCGGGACTGTGCCCGGCGGTGTCCTGCACGTGCCTTGCGCAAGGCGCCGCACCCAAGCCGCCTGGAGAAGCGAGCATTGGAAGCGCGCATCTGACGTTCCCGCAGGTGGGCCGGGTAGCGCTTCCTCGACGGCATGCGGCGAGAGAGGCGCATCGTAAGCTTGGTCGGAGGGATCTGCTGCTCGGGAGCAGGCTCGAGAGGGGAAGAGCGGCAGCAGGAGCAGCAGGAGCAGCAAGAGCTGCAAGGGACCGATCGGCGGTGACGCCGAGCGACTGCGCAAAGGCCAATCGCTGCTGCTGCGCCGACGAGAGCGGCGACGCGAGGCTGCTGGCAGCTGGCAGAGCGAATCGCGATTCCGGCGGCCGCCGTCAGCCCGCCGACACCGACGGCCGAGCTGAGGTCAAACTCCTCCACACGTTGGACCAGCCATGCGTCGGCCACGGCGACGAGACGTCTGCATGCAAACAGCTCGCCACCCGGACGATTGAACATGCCAGCTGGGCTCTACCAGGGCTCTCGTGGCCCCGTGGCGCGTGCCCAGGTGGAACAGGGCGGGCTGCGGCGGGCGCAAAACTATTCACAGCTAATGAAAACTATAAAAACTCGCGGCTTCAACAAAGTTTGAGGTGGCTTCGTCCTCAGCACCATCAAGACAGCTCTATTCACACCCTTTTTGGTTTGAAGCCACTCGGGGATGCCCGTTTACACCCAACCGACGAGTCGCTGGGCCCTCTGACCTGAGCCGGAGCCTGAGGTGCCGGCTTCCGATCGTCGCCGATGGCGATGCCGAGAGAGAGGTGTGCACCCCGCGCGGTATAAAACGTAACCCCGGTATGCCGTAAACCGTATCGACGGCTTTACAGACGCCACACGGCGGAACGAGGGAGCCTCTCGACACACGACACCGCTCGACTCTCGAGCTGCAGCTCTCGAGCTCCCCCACAGAGAGGCGGTCGCACAGAGATACAACTCGCACAGAGATCCAGGTACACAGTGCGCGCGAGTCGAGTTTCATGACAGGAGCGCGACCTTGAGGCGTTTCGAGGGTGGCGCACCGCCCTCGTCGTCTGTCTCCTCGATGACGCAGTCCTCGCCGCCTCCCTCCGCGCCGCCCTCGCCGCCAACCACGTCCATCACTTCGGGTGTCACATCCACGCTGTGCATCTCGACGCGCAGGGGTGCGCGCACGAGCTCAAAGCTCGGCTCGTCCGCAAACGAGAGGCCGTTGCCCGACGCGCGCGAAACCAGCGGGTGGATGAAGTCTCCGACGAGCATCTCGCAGGTGCCGACGTGCACGAGCGGGAATGAGTGCCAATCGGGAGGCTCCCCTTCCGGCACCGCTCCCACATACACTATGGGAACGGTGCCGCCGCGTCCGCGCCGCACTGCGACGGGTCGCTTGCTCGCCGCGGCAAGCAGCGCCCGCCCGCCGGCGATGACGGCCAGCCGGAAATGAGCGCACTGGCGGCCGGCGTCATCACCGAGGTGCAGCTCCTCGCGCGTGAGCCGCGGCGCGCTGGCAAGGTCGACGGCCGGCACCTCCACGAAGTGGTTGTTGTGCGAGCGGAGGAGCAGCTCCCGCGGCCGGGTCGGCAGGCCGGGCAGCAGCCCGCGCAGGGTGCCGAAAAGGCCACCCCGCACGCCGTGCAGGACCACGGGCGAGTACTCGTACTCGGCGCGCGCCGCGCCCACCGCGGGGCGCAGCTTGGGTCGAAGAGTATCACGCAGCCACAGGACGACCGCGTTCTTGGAGTCGAAGTCGTCCTCCATCGCGCACGCGAGGATAAGTGTCTCCTCGACCACGGCCGGCGCCACACTCGCGAGCTCCACCAGAAGCAACCCGGGCCGCGGCCCGCTCTGCGGCTCGATGTGGAGTTCGCCTTGGCGAAGGCCGCCGTTCTCGACCCGCGGCGTCGGAGAGTCGATGAGCACGCGCACTCGTGAGATTGCAGCGCTGCTGCTTGTTGCCGCCATATGAGAGAAGTCGTGATGCAGCGGCATTTTTCTTCTTACCGACTTCTCTTGGGTTGTCTGTTTTCTTTCTTTCTGCCCGTAGCCCGATGCCGATCATCCGGCCCGCTGGGCGCGCTTCTTAGCTCCCCGGCCCTGGATGTGAGGTTACCGACTGCACTCCACAAGTGCTCCCCATCTCCCCAAGCGTGCTCCGCGGTATCTTACTCCCGGGAGAGGATACTGAGCAGAAGAAGAAAAAACAGGACTACTAATCCCGGACCGGGTGTGAGGCTGCCGACTGCACTCCAGTGCTCCAAGATCTTCTGCCAGCCGTGAATCCAAAACAGTAAAAAAAGAGTCTTCCCAGTACGCGGCGCCCGCCGCTGGACGAGAGAGGGAGAAGATGCCCACCAAGAGTGTCCGTACATGCACATGCATCGTACGCGCGGAGTGCCGCCGCTAGCCGGCTCCGCCGTCGCCAGTGCGGTCTGGGCGGGCCTGCTGCAGCCGGAGCTGCGGCGCGCGCGGCAGTGGACGGCGAAGAGAGCGTCTCGACGCGCGAGAGCGACTCGCCGCGCAATCGAGACGCTCGAGGGCATCCTGAGAGGGGGGTGGGAGTCGCGGAGGGCTGTCAGATCTCTCCCGCGAGATGGCGAAAGTCTACACAGCGGCGATTGGGGTTGAACGAGCGTGACAGCTGAGCGGGGCTGGCAGCTGGGCGCGCCCAAGTGTTTCACCCCTCGTCGTCCTCCTCCTCCTCCTCGCTATTGTAGCCCTGGCAGGGCTGTGCGTTGCCGAGGAGGCGCATCATGATCGCCCTCTTGTCGATCACGATGCGGGTGCCGTTCCACGTGTAGTAGAGCACGTAGTCACAGCCTGTTCACCCGATCGGCAGAGATTTTGCCGAGATTATCGAGCCGAGTTGTAGGGCCGACATCCAGCCGAGATCTCGAGGTGGTGAACTTAAATGTGCACACTCACGAAGGGATTGAGCTGAGATAAGCCGAGATCGGCCAAGAGAGATCAGCCGAGATCTCGCACCGATTAGGATGGTCCACGGGTGCTTCAGCACAGAATGGTGGTAGTGCTCGTTGAAGCATCCCCTGAAAGACGAGTGAGAAAACACGTCCTCCAAGTTGCACTCGCCGAGCACCATGGTGGCGCTTGCCTATGGGGAAGAGTCTGACTGAGTCCGGCGGCCGAGCGCGTCGGCTACTCGAACCTCAGTTCGAAGCGCGCGCCTGTAGCGCCGTGAAGAGCTTGGAGTCGCGGTTGGAGTCGGTGTACGTGACTCCCGATTGCAGGCAGACTTCGACGGCGTCGTCGATGTCGTACTGCTCGGTCTCGTTGCCGTTTGATGGGTCGATGAAGGAGATGCTCACCGCGAGCTTCTCACCAGTTGACTCGAGCCTATGAGAGAAGGAGGCGGTGCCGTAGGGGATGGAATGGAGGCGAGCGGGGAGAGGAGGAGGGCCCGCACTTGTCTGTCGCACGCCGCAGGAAGCAGATGAACTCGGTGTGGAACTCGGCGTTGCACTGTTCGATCAGGTGGGTGAAGCCGGGGGCGTAAGTGTACTCAAAGTAGCTCGGCACCGACGGCAGCTTGGACGCAGCGAGCAAACGCGAAAAGAATAGCTTGCCCTGAACGCACGCCGGGAGCAGCACGCCGGTATCCGAGTTGAAGTCGATCAGTCCCGCCTGTGAGCACACGGGTGTGTGGTGAGGTGGGTAGATGCTAACTTCCTCGTCACTGACCTGGCGCACAAGGAAGTGTGCTAGATCTCTCCCGCTTCCCGCCGCCCTGCTCACCTTGACAGCCAGTTGGCAGGACAGGAGGACGAAACTGTGCGGCGGGACCGTGCTGCCGGGGCCACCCATCTCGCGCAGCGCCATCAGGACCGGCCCGAGCGCCACCCTCGTGCCCTCCATCGCGAACACCTCGTACTCCAGCATGACGTCGACGAGTTTCGACGATTCCGTCGGCGTGTCGCCCTTCTCGATCACGCTCACGCCATGCATCAGCATCAAATAGAGAGTGGTGCCCGACCGTGTGACGATGCGAGAGCAGTTCTGCACGATCATCGACTGCAGCAGCATCTCGCGAGTGTTGGCGCGAGACCAGATTATCAAGAAGCACGCGCGGCCTACGGGAAAGGAGAGTGGTGAGAGAGGGTTTCTCCGCAGACGCCGAGGAAGTTGACGCGATCGGCGCCAAACTCGCGCATTAAAACGAGCAGAGGCGAGCCCTCGAACACGAGGTCGCTGATGGCGGTGATGGCAGGCTGCTCGTACTCCCTGTAGATGGCGTAAAAGAAGCTCGGGCTCGCAACCGGCACGAGGGCGTTCGGCGCGGCCGCCGGTACCTGCGCGAGGCGCTCGGGCGCGGAGACGCTCCGCGCCTCCCCCTCTGGAATCTGCAGATTCTCAGCCGCCGCGCCCGCCGCCTCCGCCACCGCCCGCGCGTACGCCACCGCCGCCTCCACCGCCGTGGCGAAGCAGCCGAGGGCGACCGTCCTTCCGGCCACACTGCGCTGCGCCCGGAAGCGGCCAGAGGCATGCTCGTGCACGCCCTTGTAGCCGGTGGCGCTTCCGCTCGAGAGGTGCAGCCGCAAGCCCTCCGCCTCCTCCGCCACCGCCACCGCCGCCGCTGCCGCCGCCGCGACTGGCGCCGTCGCCTCAAGCTGGTAGTGCCGTCGCACCGCCGCTACCGAACGCACCCCAGCGGCCCAGGGCACGTGCAGGTAGAGGACCTTCTTGCGGTAGGTGCCCTTCTTAGAGAAGGTACAGCCGAGCGCGACAAACGCCTTGACAGTGTTCCGCCGGTCCACAGCCTCGACGAGCGTGACGATCGCGAGGCCGTAGAGCCGGCTGTCACGCCCCACGCCGTCGAGTAGCCGCTCGAGCTCCACCCGCGCGCGGTTGAGCTCCATCTTTCCGCACGCGACGACGGCCTGCTCCCGGGCGTCAATAGCCGCGGGGGGCAGAAGCAGAGAGGGCTCCATAGGGAGCCGGGACTGCGGCGTCTTCCTTCCGCCAGTACGCGGCGGGATCAGCCACTCTGCCTTTGCGGTGGCAATCGCTGCGGCGACTTCATCCTGTGAAGAGCGAGGGGGCGTGTCGTGCAGGACGAACTTCTCGAGGGCAGCACTGAGCTCGGAGCTCGTTCGGCCATCCATCGTGCCGCCCGGCGCGCTGAGAGTCCGCGGCCATCACAGGGTTCCGGCTCCTACGGAAAAGAATTTTCCCTCCTTAAATCCCTGTGTGGTGGCGGCCTGCCGTCCTCCCATCCCTCCCTTGGGTTGTCCGTTTTCTTTCTTTCTTTCTTTTTACGGAAAAGAATTTGAGCACTAAAAGAACAAAGCTCGCTTCGGAATTTAACTCAGCTTACACACCTGCTCGAGTGGATAGCCGCCGCCCGCATTCATCGAGCCACTGTTGTCCACCACCCAGATGCGCAGCGGGAAGGCTTGCGACGACTTGTGCATCTCAAACGCCAAGCCAGGCGGGAAGCCGTCCCGCTGCAGCTGGGCCATGTCGGGCTCGGGAGCAGCGGCGACAGCGTCGACCGCTGTCGCCGCGACTACGGAAGGGCCCGCCACCGGCATGCCCATCGCAACGATGGGATCCGACATGTGCTCCTTTGGTCGCGCCGAGGCGAGTGCGGCCGTCTTGCGTGCCGCGGAGGTTTTCTTTTGCAAGCTGCAACTTTCTTTTCCTGTCGGCACAATTTCTTCCCCGCGCGCCAAGTACACCAGGCCGACAGCAAGAGAGGAGCGCCGGGCTCGCGAGCGAGGCGGAGACAGCAAGCAGCACCAACACGGCCAAGGATATCTACCTTCATGGGACGGCGTACCTTCGAGCTCGTCCTCGCCTTTGCTCTGGGCGCTTGCGTCACCCAGCTTGTCGGCTTCTTCCGTGCGACGGGTGGCGGCAAAATGCTGTCTGCTGCAAAGGTCCGCTTGCCGAGTGCTCAGGATGCTGCTCTACCGAGTGCTGCCTCCGTGCTGGCTGTCTGCGACGCTGCCCGCCGCCACTCGGACGGGGCCCTCATCGCGTGCATCGCCGACCACAACTCTCTCCACATGGCTCTGAGTTGGGTCGCTGCGGTGCGCGCGCTGAACCGGTCGTTTGCGGTGTTTGCCGTCGATTCCGAGATCCGCGCCGAGCTGGTCCGCCGCGGCGTGCCGACCATCGGCGGCGAGGGCGTGCCGCCAGCCGACATGCGGATGACGTGGGTGAAGACCAAGGCGGGCGGGCTCGCGCCGAACGAGCGCTTCGCCAAGCTTGGGGGCCTGCGCTCGCACGTGATGATCGCCCTGCTGCGCGCAGGGTGCGAGCACCTACTCTTCACCGATGCCGACGTCCTCTTCAGCGGGGACCCGGTCCCGTTCGTGCTCCGCTTCTCGGACGAGGCGGTCCGCCCGGGCCCCGTCCTCGTCTCCTCCGACTTTTTGAACACGAACATGAGCGCCCGGGCGGACGGCCAGCTCGAGGACCCGCAGGTCTCCGCGGTCTACTACGCCGCGTGGAACGTCGGCCTGCTGTATTGGCACCGCTCCGCGCTGCCGGCGCTCGAGGCGTGGCACAAGCTCGTCGTCGACACTCCCGAGCAGTGGGAGCAGGCGCTGATCCGGACGGCGCTCGAAGACAAGCCCCGCAGGACTGTGCGGCCCGCGCTGGCGAGCCGCCGCCTCTTCACGGGCTTCAACGGCACCACGTCGATCGGCGTCCTCCCCGTCGACCGCTTCTGCAACGGCCACACGTACTTCGTGCAGCGCCTGCCCCAGCGGCACCGCCACGAGCCGATCGCCGTCCACCCCACCTTCCTGCCCACCCCGGGAGCCTCCAAGATGCACCGGCTGCGCGAGGCGACGCTCGTCGACGACCCGCCCGAGTACTACTCCCCTCCGCAGGGCGTGCTGGCGTACACGCCCCGCGTGCGCCTCGACCTCGCGCGGCCGTCGGGCGTGATGGGCGTCGAGGCCCACATGGCGATGGTGCACGAGCAGCTGTCGCAGCTGCGCTCCGCCTGGGTGCTCGCGCAGAAGCTCGGCCGCGTCCTCGTCCTGCCCACGCTCACGTGCGGGCTCGACCGGCTCTGGTGGGAGATCAACGGCACGATCCCGGGGACGGACACCCCCCTCCCGATCTCGCCCTGCCCGGCCGACCTCGTCCTCGACCTCGAGGTGCTCATGCGGAATCACGGCCGCGACGGGCGGCTGGTCGCCGTGCGCGAGTACTCCTTCCTGCAGAACCCGCGCCTGCCGGCCGAGCTGCGCACGCCCATCACTCTGCCTCGCCCTCCGAGCAGCCTGGACGAGGCGAGCCTGCTGCCGCTCCGCGCACAGCTCGCCGCGCGGCCGGCCGCACCGCTCCTCTTCGGCGAAATGCCGCCCGACTTGTACGAGAAGCTGCCGCCGAGCGAGCGGCAGCAGACCGAGCGCACTCTCCTCGTGTGGGCCGCCTTCTGGTGCTGCACAAAGCGGCAGAACCCAAAGGTGCGCGGCGCCGTCTGGTACGATATTTTCTGGGACCAGCCGGGCCACGTGGACAGGCACGGGCGGGTGTGGAATGAGAGCTGGCGGGTCATCCTCGGCCCGTGACCTTGGATTCTGTCTCCACACACTTCGTTCTCACGCTCGGCCCTCTCGGAGAGTTGACAGCTCATGTGACAGCTACAGACCCCGGTCGTACTCGTAGCGGAGACTAGAGAGAGTGCAGCGAGCCGAGGGGGGCCGCTCTGCTGCTCGCTGCTCTATCTCGTCTATGACTAGGGCGTATAGGGGGGAGGGGACGTAGGCCGTATGGCGCGCTCTGCCTCTCGGCGTGCTCGGAAGGCGTGGTACGTTTTGGCGCCCCGTACGTTGGTTCTGTGGAGTGTGGTGAAGATTTTTGAATCGCGCCCGGGGAAATATCAGACAACGCGGGTGCTTGAAGGGGCCTCTCGGCCGCCCTCCCTCTCTCTCGCGCGGTCCCTACGGCTGTGTACTGCCGCTACCTGCTCAGCTGCGACACCACCGGCGGCGGCCCCTTTGCGATCGCCGCCACAGGCACACCCCACAGCCTGCGGCTCTTTGCGGCGCTGCGGTGGCCACCGCAGAGCGGCGCCGGCCACGCCCGGGTTTTGCTCGTCGTCGTCACCGCCTGCACGCGGGGGAAGGGAGGGCGGCTCAGGCTGCAGGCGTGCATCTCTCTCGCGCTGCGCATGTCCGTCTTCTGTCGCTGCGATCTCGGGCCCCGTGCGGTCTCTCCCGGCCGCCTCGGGGTACGGCGGCATCGCCTCGAGCAGCCTCGCCCACTCCGCCTCCCAGGCCGGGTCCGGTCGGGAGGGCGACTCGGGGCCTGCGCCACGAGAGGGACGGGGTGTGAGGAGGCCGGAGCGGGCGGCGGCGGGCGTCGCGGCGCCACCCGCGCCGTTGCCGTCTCCGCCCGCGCCGCCGGCTGCCAGGGAGGGAGCCTACGGTGCGCGTCGTGGACGTGTCGTGGACGTGTCGTGGACGTGACGCGCCGAGGGGAGAGAGCCGAGCGGCGAGGGAGGGGCGGGTGTGCCTGCGCCGGGCGCGGTGCCCCCTGCGGCGGCGGTCGCTTCCGGTTCTGGTGGAGCTCGTCGAAGGGGCGAGACCTGGACAGAGGGTAGAGGGGGAGAGGCGGGGTTGGCTTCGCGTGGTCTCTCTGACACCCTCGGGCCTTGGGCGCGGGGGGGAGAGGGCGAGGGTGGTGGGGTTGCCACGGGGTGGCGGGGAGGAGACCTCGAGTCGGCTGGGAGGCGAGTGAAGAGCGTCTCGGCCGCGTCTCTCTCCCCGGCGGCGTCTGTCCTCTCTCTCTCTCTCTCTCTCTCTCTCTCTCTCTCTCTCTCTCTCTCTCTCTCTCTCTCTCTCTCTCTCTCCTGCCGACGACGAGGCGCTTTTGCGCGAGCGTGTGGTACTTGCAGCCGAGGGGGCGCTCGCAAACGCCGCCCTTGTTGCCGCGCCGCACGCCGCAGATTGCGTCCAGGTCGAGCCCCAGCCCCTCCGACGGGGATGCGCCCAGCTGTGTCCGCCCTTCCACCCCGTTAGAAGGCCTCGCCTTTGGCCGGCCGTGGCCGCTCTCCTGCGCGAGGAGTTCGCGCAGCGGTAGCGTCGAGCAGAGCGCCTGGTGGGCGGCGAAGCGCTCCGCGACCACCGGCCGCTTGCACGCGGCGCACTGCACCAGATGCTCGCTCTGCAGCAGTGGTAGGTAGTTGGAGCGCAGCCCCGAGTACCACCCAAACTGAGTAGCGAGCGCCGGGCCACCCTCCGACTGCCGCGTCCAAAAGTCGGCGACGGAGACGGGCCAGTCCGCGGCGAGGACCTCATCGACGCTGCTTCCGGCCATGCAGCGCACTCGGGTGGCCAACCGTGGGCGCGCTGTGTCGGAGTCGCGCTCGGTTGACAACCCAGCGGGTTCGGCTCCTCTGTGGTAGGGGCCTTCCATCGGACAAATAGGAGCCCGAGAGCCATGGCAGAGGAGGATTGTGTGGTTGTTGTTGTTTTAATGGATTGTTGTAGTCTTGCGTTTTTTTTGGCTCGCACCGCCCCATTCTCAAGGCACAAGGGCGGCGGCCGTGCCCGTCCGTGGGTGCTGTAGTGGGTGGTGACGGACAAGAGCGCTCTGCTGTGGTCCTGTGCGTCAACCGAGGATGCCCGCGTGCTGCAGCGTTTCTGTGAACCTCGCCGGGTCGACCCGCCGGTCGGCCGTCATCGCCATCTC
This sequence comes from Emiliania huxleyi CCMP1516, assembly GCF_000372725.1. NCBI lineage: Eukaryota > Haptophyta > Isochrysidales > Noelaerhabdaceae > Emiliania > Emiliania huxleyi. Next base: position 44,951 of record NW_005200763.1, on the reverse strand, counting down.
GAGCACGAGCAGCAGCTTCTTGATGGGCACGCCGGTGGCGAGGGAGCCGAGGATCGGCTGCAGCTCCGCCGCGTTGGTGACGCCGAGCTGGCCGAGGGCGCGCAGCACCTGCTCTCAACAGGCGGCGGCGTGAGCGGGCGCCGTTCACGGCAGGGCGGAGCTCGCAAAGGAGGCGCGGCGCCGACGGCGCGTCGAGCGGTTCTACGGACAGCTTGACGTTGAACGCGTCGAGCAGCTCGAGCGACTCGAGGACCTGCTCGCGGGTGGCGGGTGTGAGGAGCGGCGCGTGGAGCGGCGTCGAGCGGCTGGGGCGACTTGAGCGCCTCGGAGGAGGAGGTCGTGCCCAGCACGAGCAGCTTGCCCCCCTTCTTCTTGGGCGGCTGCTTGATGCAGGTGAGCAGCGTCTGCAGCACCACGTTCGAGAAGCGGGGCCCGATCCGCGCGTAGTCGAGCAGCCGCTCGAGGTCGTCCAGGATGACGACCGAGAGCTCGGAGCGGTGCGCGTCGTCAAAGACGCTTTTGATCTGCGCCGCCTTTGCCGCCTCGTGCACGCCTAGGCGCAGGGCACACGGCGTGGCGACGCGCTGTCCACGGACGCCGCCGCTGCAGCCTCGCGCTCGCCGAGGGTGGTGGCGGGGGCGATGAGGCGGACGAAGGGGAAGGTCGACGTGAGCGCCATGTGCGCTGCGAGGGCGGTCTTGCCGGCGCCGGCGGCGCCCTCGAACACGACGGAGAGGAGGGAGGTTCGCGACGAGGCGCGGAGCTGCTGGATGAGGACCGACATCGTCTCTTTGAGGCGGGGCAGCGACCCTCCGTACTCGAGGATGCCTGGGGGGGGGGGGGGGGGTCGGTGTGGCGCCGGTCTCGCGGTAGCAGCGTGCCGCCGACGAGAGCGTGACGAGAGCGTGCCTTGCGGGATGGCGTCGTGCAGCATCTCGTCGGGGCAGCCGAAGGCGGGCTGCAGCTCCGCCTGTTTAGAGCGACGGCGTGTGAAGAGGCGCCGTCCCCACGCCACGAGAGCAGGGCGGCGGCCCCGCCAGCGCGCGGTCAAAGTCCGGCCGCGTCACGAGCAAGTTCTCCGCCTTTGCGCCCTTCTTGACGTTCTCGACCGTCACCTCCCGCCCGAAGGCCCACGAGGTTGCCGACCGAACCAGCCCCTCGATCTCGGCGCCGGAGAAGTTCTTCGTCTCTGCGGCGAGCTCCTCGAGCGAGACGTCCGGCGAGAGGTACTTGTTCTCGCGCATCTTTGCGGTGTGTATCGAGAGGATCTGGTGCCGCCCGTGCTCGTCCGGCAGCGAGATCTCGACCTGCACCTCGAGCCGGCCTACACAGTCGAGAGGCAGCCGAGATGCAGCCGGGCTCGCGCTGCGGGGTGTGCCCGGCTCGGCTCGCAGGTGCACCGGGCCGCAGCAGCGCCGCGTCGATCATGTCGAGTCGGTTGGTCATGCCAATCACGAGGATGTTGTTGAGCGAGTGCACGCCGTCGATCTTGGAGAGCAGCTGGTTGACCACCGTGTCGCCGACGCCGGCGTCCGACCTCTGCATGCCGCGCTGCTTGCAGATCGAGTCGATCTCGTCGAAGATGATGATGTGCAGGTCCTGCTCACGGGCAGCGCCGCGTGAAGAGACGCCCTCCGCGCGCCTCAGCCGTGGCGAGCAGCGGGAGCGGGACCGAGTCGTCGCCCCGCGACTCGTACTCGGCCTCCGCCTCGGCGAAGAGCTTGCGCACCTGGCGCGGGGCACACACGGCCGGGAAGGGTCCGGGAGGGGGCGTAGCAGCCTCCCGCCTCGCCGCGTGGCGCAGCGCACATTCTCCTCCGCCTGGCCGACGAACTTGGACAGCACCTCGGGCCCGTTGACCACCTTGGGCTCCTTGCCGTTGAGCATCTTTCCGATCTGGCGCGCGATGAGCGTCTTGCCGGTGCCGGGAGGGCCGTGCAGCATCATGCCTGTCCACACCCGCGGCTGTGAGGAGACGGCGCCTTGCCGGTGCCGGGAGGGCCGTGCAGCGCCGTGCCCTTGACGTGCGAGATGCCGAGCTTCTTCATGACCGAGACCGGGAAGATGCGGGAGGCGAAGGCGCGGCGGAAGATGTCGGAGAACTCCTGGTCGAGCCCCCCGATCCCCATCGCCTCGAACGACCTGCGCACGCCGCCCGGGCTCGTCAGGCGCCTCCTCCCGTTCCGCTCGGACCCCCGCCTCCCGCCCCACGGCTGGCACCAGTCCGAGCGGAAGATGTTTGTCTTTGCGGCCTCCTCGACGGCGGCGCCCGTGAGCTTGATGGGCGACTGTGCCGCCGGCCGGAGCTGCAGCTGCGTCTGCGGGCCGAGCATGCCTAGCAGGGCATGCCTCTCCTCAACATCGGCGGCGGGAGGAGGAGGAGCTGCTGCGGCCGCGGGCTCGAGCGGCGCCTCTGCGCGCGCCTTTCGCGGTGTCCTGCCCCAGCGGGATCACCTCGAGGCTCGTGGCGGTCAGCTTCAGGTTGTCGCCTACGGGGACGGCTCCGACGCGCTTCGGAGAAGCGTCCGGAGAGTGCGGCTCCGCCGGCCCTCTCGTCTCCCTGCCACTCGGCGACGACCGGCTGATTGACAGTGACGTACTGCAGCGCGAAGCGAGCGAGGAAGGCCTTGGAGAGCTCGCCGGCGTCAATCTCCCTGCCGCTCCCGCGCTGCCGCAGCACGTAGTCCACCTCGAACACCACCATCGCCGCGCCAGCCTTCTCCGCCGCTGACGGCGAAAAGACGTCCACGGCGATCGACGCGCCGTTCGAGACGCTGAGCATCCCACGGTGGATCGAGTTGAGGGCGACGCAGCCGGGCTCGACGCGGCGGTCCGCCCGTGCCGTCAGCACATAGCCTCCCATCTCGACGTAGACATCGCCGCCCGGTCCGAGGAGAGAGTGGTCCGCGTCGGAGAGAAAGGCGCAGTTGGTGAGGGCGCACTCCTGGTTGGGAGAGTTGGAGACGCGCATCTGCGGCATGGCGCCAGAGGAGGAAGCCAGCGGCGGCGGCGGCGGCGGCGACGGCGGCGGAGCAGTGCAGCAGTGCGTTGCGCCGCCTCACAGCGCCGCGGCCGACAGCCCTCGAAAGATAGGAAAAGAATGCCAGGTCGCGAAAAGAATTTTACAACAAAACTCCAAGTGCTCCCTCTCAAAGAGCAGACAGCCAGGCTCATACGGTGCACTGTAACGGTAGGATTTCGTCACCGCAAGAAATACGACGCGCACCCCCCCCCCTTTTTACCACGACGGCCTCGTTCACTCCTCCGGCCGCCAGCAAAAGCACTTTCCGCCCGAGTTGCTCGCGACCAGCACGGGCTGCGTCGGGTGCTGCGCGATCAGCGAGACGACCGACGTGACGTTGTCGTGCTCGAGCCGCTCGGCCGCGCTGCCGTCGCTCGCGTCGAAGACGTCGATGCCGCGCGGGTGCAGCAGCGAGCCGCAGACGACCGTCTCGTCGGAGCCGCGCAGCCACTCGGCCTGGAAGCTTGTGATGTAGCGGCCCGTCTTGTTGTTGTGCTTGATGGCCGTCTGCAGCGCCCAGTCCTTGTCCGCCTTGCCGCCCGCGAATACGCGCAGCAGGTCGTCGTTGCACGTGGTGAGCAGCCGGTCGCCGGAGTGCGAGAAGCGTGCGGCCGTGACGGAGAGGCCGTGCTCGAGCGTCGCGAGCGGCTTCGCCTTTTTGCCGCCGGCGCCGCCGAACGCGCGCACGTCCCACAGGCAGACGGTGCGGTCGAGCGAGGCCGTGGCGAGGAGGTGCGGCTTGGCCGCGCTAAAGTCGGCCGAGAAGACCTTCTTCTCGTGCACGCGCTGCGTGTGCACGCCCGTGCCGCCGCCGCCCGGCGCAGCGCGCGGGTCGAGCAGCGTGACGAGGCCGTCGGTGCGGCAGACGGCGAGCGCCCCGCCCTCGCCCGCGGTGCGCGAGAGGGCGTGCAGCATCGCATAGTCGCCGTCCGGGTCCTCGGGTGCGCGGTACAGCTCGACAAAAGCGGAGCTGCCGCCGCCGCCGAGGTCGAGCGCGCGGACCGCGCCGTCGTGCGAGCAGGAGAGCAGCAGGTGCGGCAGGTGCGCCGCGAAGCGCATCCCCGCGACGGGGCGCGAGTGCGGCTCGAAGGTGACGACCGGCGTCTCGTCGCCGGCGAGGACGTCCCACAGCCCGACCTACCAGAGGGAGGCTCCGAGGATCTTCAGGGGAGGCTCCGAGAAGAAGCGTCATGAAGGACGTCTAGCGGTTCACCCTGCCCCACGTGTCGCCCGCAGCGACGAGCAGCTTGGTCGGCGACGGGTGCACCGCGAGCGAGAAGATCCGCTCGGGAACAAGCTTCGCAATGTCGTCCTCCGCCACCGCCAGCGAGCTCAGGTCCATCTTGGTCTTGCGCGACGCGGGCGCTGGTGCCTCGCGGATGCTCCCCTCGCCAAGCCGCGCCAAGAATGTGGCCGCCTCCTCCGCCGACGTCGCGCCGGTCGAGACCTTTGCCGCGTCGAGCGGCACGCTTGGCTTGCGTGGCTGGCGGACGACGGGGTCGGGCGTGGCGACGACCGGCTTGTCGGGCATCGCCTTGCCTTCCGTGTCGAGGTTCTGCTGACGCAGCGACTTGGTCCGCGGCGGCACACTGCTCGCCTTCTTCTTCTTGTTGATCGCCGAGCCCTTGACAGTGCGGGCCTGCGTCTTGAGTGTGCGAATCGAGGCGACGTCCTGTTCAATGCCGAGGGCGACGAGCGCAGCCTTGTTGGCCGCGATGTTCTTGAGGCGCTCCTGTTCGTAGGCCGAGAGGCTGGTGGACATCTCTGAGCACTGGAGCAGGTGGGTCGTGGAAACTTCGAGCGTGAGTCGATTAAAATAACCTTACAACCCCTGCTCTTTACGGGAACGCTCTCTTGTGGGCGCCTGGGTCTAAATTTGCCCTTGAATGATTTCTTTTGTTGCGGCCCTCGCTCGGCGACAGTGCACGCCTGTCTCCTGCCCACCAGATGGCGTGGCGTCACAGCCCATGGGTTACGGCACGGGCGCTCGGTCTTGGAGCAACCGCCGCCGTCGTCGTCGTATCCGCGGTGCGGCTGCTCCGCCGCCGGCCGCCGCCTCGACCAGCCGCCGCAGCGCTGCCGTCGGACATCGCCCGGGTCGCCACGACGGCGGAGGTGGCCGCCGCTGTCCGTGCCGAGGGCGTGTGCGTTGTTGAGCGCGTGCTCGACGCGGCGGCGGTGGCGGCGCTGCGAGAGAGGGTTGCGGCGCTCGAGCCGAGGAAGCGGCAGAACCGGAGGGCGAAGCGGTGGGAGCACGTGCACTCGCCGGAGGCGGCCGCGTTCGCAGAGCTTGCCCAGCACCCCTCCATCGCCGCGGCGGCCAAGGCGCTGCTCGGCCCAAAGCACTACCTCGAGAAGTGCGGGCTGGTGGTGTCGCATCCTGGCGCCGAGCTGCTGGCGAGAGATGCAGCGAGATGCCGCACTCCCTCACCGTCCTGCCTGCTGCAGGCGCGACGGCGCAGCGGCGGGCGCATGGGCACGCCTCGCCTGCTTGCCTGGTGCACTGTTGAGGAGTCGCTGGATGGGCCCACAGGTGGCACATGGACACGCCGCACCTCTTTGCGTGCCGAGAGCACCTGCCGCCGCACTCGCTGTCTGTCTTTGTGCCGCTGTGCGACCTCCGCCCCGCCAACGGGCCCACCGAGTTCCACCTCGCGTCGCACATCAAGGCGGCGCATGCACTCGCAGAATCACTACTCCGCCTCGCACCGCACGTCAACTCGGCACGACCCGCGCAGTCACACGCACACCCCTTCTCGCACACAGCGCGCCGCGCACCAACGCAGGCTTGCACTCGCACTCACGCACCCGACTGCACCCGGGCCTGGTGCGGACTGGATTCCGTGCGCATACACTGCGCAGGGAGGCAGCGCAGCCCTGCCGACTTGGCCACCACGGCGACGCCTCGCCCACCCGCCCAACCCTCACCCCGGCCACAGGCCAACCTGGTCCGCCCGCCGAGCCGTGCGGCCGCCTGCTGCCCCGCCGGCGCGAGCGGTGCCATGGCACCACCCGCGCGCTCGGGTTGCCCGGAAGCTTCTCGCAGCCCTCTCGCGTAGGCTCGTGCGTGCTGTACGACCCGAGGGTGATGCACCGCGGAGGGGCGAACGAGAGCGAGGGGGAGCGGGCACTCGTCTACCTCACCCTCTCCCGCGTCTGGTACAGAGACACGCTCAACCCGTGACCAATCGGGGCGGGCCTTTGGCTTTTTGCTCGGCGCGGGCCCAAACGAAACGCCTCTCTTTTGCCGTTCTCGCTCGAGATCGGTACTGGAGGACGGAGCGGGCAGCGCGGGGGTCGGGGGTGACGGCCCACAGAGAGGCGAGAGGGACCACACACTCTATAATACCGCGTGGTAGCGCGAGTACTAATGTACATGTTGTAGTTGTCCGACGCGTGGCGTGGAGTTCCGCGTTCCATGAATGAAGTACATACTCACGAGCGACAAGCGAGGGCTCGTCAAAAAGACGGACGGGCACGACAGACACAAAGGGCGGCCGCAAGCCGCAGCAAGTAAATAGACATACAGGGAGAACAGAGAGGCGTGCGCCGCAATGGGTCCAGTCTCCTCCCCTCTACTCCTCCGCCGCCGCACCTCCCAACTTCTCCTCGAGCGCGCCAACCTTTTCGCGTAGCCGAGCCGCCTCGGCACGTAGCGTCTCGTTCTCCGCCTTGAGCTGATCCACGTCGACGCCCGTCGGCGCGCCAAGCGTCATTTTGATGAACCTGTGTGCCGAGGCCGGCCCGTCGGCTCGCCGGCCACGCGGCTGCAGACGAGACTTGCTCTTTCTCTCTCTCTCGCGCGCGCGGGCGTGGCGGCGGTGTGGCGTCGCGCTGCGTGCGGGAAAGGCGCGTGGCGCACTCGATCGCGTTGGAGGGCTTCTCGGGCTCCTCGTACAGCCCGACCAGCACCTTGGTCAGCGCATCGATCACGCCGGACCGCTCGAGGTACTTCCTGAACTCCTCCTTTTTGGCATCGGGCGACTGCGGCGGGGCAGGTGGCGGGAGGGAGCCCGTCAGAGCGCGGCGCGAGAACATCCGCCGTAGCGTGACGCCGCAGTGCCCTCGGGAGGCGGGGTTCGGACCGTCAGGGAGCTGACTGCGGCGTTTGCGATCGCGGCCATCCTCGAAACGCTCGGGAAAGCGAAAAAAGATTTTTTTTAACGAGATCGTTAAAAGGTAAGGAAAAGAAAAGGTCCGAGGTTATCTGAGAGCGGCTGGGGCTCTGCCTGACAGCAACGCATCCCCGGGGGCAGGACGAGAAAGATGCGGCTCCGATCTGCGTCCTGCCAGATCTCGATCCTCGGAGTCATCTTCCTCTTCATATTCACAGCTTACAGCACCATTCAGGGATTCGCCTCGCAGCTGTATGGCGAGGCGCTCGCGTCCGAGATGGAGTCGACGCTCTACGCAACCTTCACGCTCGCCTGCTTCGTCGCACCCGCAGTCACAAACACGCTCGGTCCGCGGCTCACCCTCTTCCTCGGCGCGCTCGGCTACGCGGCGCTCGTCGCCGCCTCGCTCCTCCTCGCGATCGTCGGCGCGCCGTGGTGCCGCGGAGTGGTCGTTCTGGGCGGCGGCGTGCTGGGCGTTGGCGCGGCGCTGCTGTGGACAGCGCAGGGACGGCTGATGCTCGAGTACTCGGACGGGACGGACCAGGGGCGCCTCTTTGCCATCTTCTGGGCCCTGTTCAACTGCTCGAGTGTGGTTGGCGGCCTGCTCACGTTCTTCTACTTTTCCCACCACTCGGAGGAGGCGAGTGTGTGTGGCCCTCTCCGCCTCTCCGCCTCTCCGCCTCTCCGCCTCTCCGCCTCTCCACCTCTCTCTCTCTCTCTCTCTCTCTCTCTCTCTCTCTCTCTCTCTCTCTCTCTCTCTCTCTCTCTCTCTCTCTCTCTCTCTCTCTCTCTCTCTCTCCCTCTCTCCCTCTCCCCCCCTCCCCTCTCTCTCTCTCTCTCTCTCTCTCTCTCTCTCTCTCTCTCC
>NW_005200763.1:31674-36551 GCF_000372725.1 Emiliania huxleyi CCMP1516 | reverse complement strand
AAAAAAACCCGAGACCCACCCGAGACCCACCCGAGACCCGGGGAAATGGGCTTCAACCTTTTTTTGGGGTTTCCCCGAGGTTTTGGGGGAACCCCCCCCGGGCTCCCCAAGGAACCCATAAACTAATTAGGTGCTGGGCCCCCCCCTCCCCGGATGGACGTTGGACCCCGCCTCCACCCCGAGGGCGGGGGGGTTGCCCCAATTGGCCCCTTTGGGCCTCCCCACTTCCGCGGCTTAGGGGTTGCCCTTTTCGGTGGAGGGGCCCCCCGGGGGGAATTTTTTTCCGGAAGCCGGGCCCGGGTTCTTTTCCCCCCCTTTCCCCGGGGGGGCCCGTTCGCGGGTTGGAATTTTTTCCCCCCCCCCCCCCCCCCCCCCCTCGCAGGTGCCTGCGGCGCGCGCGCACTGGCCAACTTGCTCCACCCCTCGCCTCCAGCTCGGGGAAGAAGGCGTCGCGACGGCGCCGCTCACCGCCTCAGCAGACCGCCTCCTCACTCCTCGACGCTCGAGCAGGCGTTGCGGTCCCGTCGCTCGCCTTCTTCCTGTGGGGCCTCTCCGACTCGCAGGCGCATCGGCATCCTCACCACCACCTTCTCATTTTAATTTTCATCATTCGCCTCCCCGACTCTTCGCAGGTCCAGGCGTACGCGTACTGGCTCCTGCGGCAGCTGCACTCGGGCGGCGGCGGCTCGCGCGCGCTGCGCGGCTGTGATCACGGTCCTTCACACCCTCCTGCTGCGAGCAGGCGGCGACGAGCTCGCGCGCGCCGTGGGTTTCTACAAGATGGTGCAGTCTCTCGGCTGGTCGGTGGGCTTCCTGCTCGTGCCGAGCTGGCGTCTGCCCCCCCTCGTGCAGAACCTCGCCACCGCGGCGTGCGGCGCTCTCGGGCTCGCGCTCGCACTGAGAGAATTGCCGCCCGCCCGCATCGATTCGCGCAGCTCCTCGCCGCTGCTGCGGGTGGTGCGAATCGAGGGGGAGCGAGTGGACGAGTCAGCGGTCGAGTCTGCCGGCGGTGCGTTGCAGCAGCAGCAGCAGCAGCAGCAGCAGCAGCAGCAGCAGCAGCAGCAACATTAACCCTCCCGTTTCGATGTGACTTAGTTATTTATTCACTCGGCCTCGCAAAAAGGTTTCATTCTAGTTGTTGGACGGGAGTGTGGAGAGAGAACCATTGCACTTCCGGGGTGTCCTCTGTGCTCTGACAGCCTGCCGATCCCCCCCCCCACATCCGGCGGATCCGGGGGCCCCCACCCGTGTCGCGTGTGCGCGCCGTGGCCAGGTAACGAGATAGGCGTAGGTGACCGGGGGGGGGTAGGGTGGTGGGTGGGGCCCGCGAGGATTTTTAATTTCATCTAAAGTATAAGGCGAGGGGTGTCGTTGAATTCTTCTCGCGCATGTGAGACGTTGGCGTAGGTCCGTATTAACTATATTATCCCTTGTGCTTCGCTTGAGGCAAGACGGCAAGCTCGTGTCTGAGATTGACAAACAAGCTCGTGTCTAGAAGGGATGTGACGCGCCAAACTGACTGACGTGTGACGACGGGATGCCAATTCTGCGAGACTGCGACATGCCGATAGAGAGACCGCCGCGCGGCCTGTTGACGCCCCGACTAGGTCCAGCCCTGGGTGGCGCAGGTTGTGACATTTGGCGATTCCGCGACTTACTGGGCCCCTGAGCCGCTACCCGTGTGCGATCTTTTGTGGCCCGGACATGATACTGATAGTAAACGGGTCAGAACCGGCCAAACACAGGCTACAGCCCCACACACGCGCCCGCCATAGCTCCTGGAGAGCATGCGCGAGTGACGCGCTGCAAGCCGCGAGAGTGGCATCAGAGGCAGGAACGACGTGCTCTTGCTGCACCTCGCAGCTGCACCAAGTGTGCTCGCAGTGTATGCCACGGCCACTGCCTGCGGCATTGCTCTCGTGCAGCTAGGCGATGCAGGTCCATCAGCAGGGCTCATCCAATGCGAGCGCATATTGTGCGTAGCCGCGGGCAGGTGGCAGTGCACAGCCGCACACCGGCTGTGGCGGCTCGAATGCCCCCGGCAGTGCTGCTAGTCATCAACTTGCGTATTAGGGCCGCAGCAGACTGCTGCTGTGGCAGCAGCAGCAGCCTGCTGCTGCCTGATTCAGTCAAGCCAGCGGTGCAGCGAGGAGTGCAGAATTCGCGCGGTTTTGTCCCTCCTGAGGCTGAGCGCATTCGAGCCCGTCGACCGGAGTTGGATGGTACCACGCGTCTCACTGAGACGCGGGGTACTGGCCATGGCCGGGCTACGGAGCGTGAGGTGGCGAGCGGAGCGAGCGACAAAACAACGAGAAAAACACGGATCTGAGGATTGTCACAAAACCTCAGATCTTGCGCCACCCAGGGCTGGCTCACCACTGACCTGGAAGGCCGCCAAGTCGCAAGTGGGCCAGCACAGGTCGCACATTGTGGCAGCAGTCAGGTCGCATGGCGTGTGGATGAACCCGTGGAGACGAGGCGTCATGAGGGAAGGCAAGCCGCCGACGTGCAGGGGCGCAGGCGGGGCGCACGGGGGAATGCGACGGCACCTTGGCCCTCTCCTATCACAGCTTGCACCCTGCGCGCCTGATGGAGGGCGCGAGGGGCGGTCAGACGTGTATGGGATGTTGGAGGGAGAGACTGTGGAGGATGTGCGGTGCCGCGCAATGGGATTCGGCATTACTCGTACTCACCAACGGGGCACGGGCGGGAGCGCGCGGGGGGGGGGGGGGGGGGATGCAGCGCACACCCGGAGAACACGTTGGCGGGGCAAAGAAGAAAAACTCGCCCCCTCGGATGTCGCCGTCGGCCTCACGCGACACGCCTGCCGGCAGCATATGCATAAACGCTTCGCCTGCGGCGCGCTCTTGCGCTCCTCGTACCTCGAGCGCAATCCATAAGTAGGAGACCAGACGCTCACTGTCGCCATTCAGGCGCCTGATCTTTCAGCAAAGCGATGAAAAGAATTTTCTCTAGCCCCGCCTGGCTACTGCCTACTCTATTCCCATCCCTCCCTGGCAAGACGAATTTTTCGACCAGCCCGGAGCGCGCGCATAGTTCTTGTTGGGCCGCTCCGTGTCGCGCTTGTCCTTCCACGTCTCACCCTGAAAGTCGAGAATCCGGTTCCGCGTCACATGCTGCGGCAGGTACGTGTTGATGCACCCCTGCGCGTCGGCCATCTCGTACATGCCGGCCTGGAGCGCGTCCTACTCCGACGGGAACTGGGGATCAGGACGGGCCCTACAGGTCCCCACCAGACTTGTTCCACCATTGACAACATGACTTTTCAATTTCTGGTCACGCTCACTTGGTTCTGAAGGAGGCGCAACGCGGGGTCAGGAAGGTGAGAGAGGGCGGCCGTGTAGCGGGAGCGCACCTCGAGCTGGTGTTTTTCTTTGTTTCGTGAAAAGACACTTCCTCAAACCGCGCCACCCTCCCTCGGCGTACTCGTGCGCAGCGTAGGCCGTCATGCTGTCTGCCTGCCGACGAGCGGGCCTGCCTGGAGCTCCGACACATGTGCTGCGCACTGCCAGCGCACTGTATTCGCGCGGCCCCGGTCGGCGTGGACACGGCGGCGGCGGCCGGCATCACCTCGGCGGCTGGCACGAGGCGCCGCTCTGCGTGCGTCGCTCCTGCCCGCGCTCACCGCTGGCGCCGACCCTTGCACCCCACGCGCCGCTGCAGGCCGAGGTGCACGCGACGACGATCCTGTCGGTGCGCAAGGGCGACAGCCTCTTCATCATCGGCGACGGCCAGGTCTCGCTCGGCTCGCAGATCATCAAGCCGAATGCGAGAAAGGTGCGCAAGCTGAAGGACGGCGTGATGGCGGGCTTCGCGGGTGCGACGGCCGACGCGATGACGCTGTTTGAGCGCCTCGAGATGAAGCTCTCCGAGCACCCCGAGACGATGCGCGCCTGCGTCGAGATGGCAAAGGCGTGGAGGATGGACAAGTGAGCCGCGAGGGCAGCGGGTGCGGCCCTCGCGTCGCTCGCCTCACGCCGGCCGGCGCGAGCAGGTACTTGCGGCGGCTCGAGGCGGTGATGATCGTGGTGGACGAGGCGGGTACCAACGTCCAGCTCACCGGGACTGGAGACGTGCGCCGCCGCCCGCAGTGCAGTCACAGCCGCCGCCCCGAGCCTTCCTGGAAGCGTCCCGCGACGGGCGTGCGCAGGTGCTTGAGTCGCAGGACGGGATCATCGGCATCGGGTCAGGCGGCGCCTTTGCGACGGCGGCGGTGCGGCGGGCCACCGCCTCTGCTAGCACCGCCCCTCCCACTCCCTCCCTGCCCCGGCTGCCCTCTCCGCTCCCTCCTCGCTCCCTCTACACGCGCCGAGCCTCTCGCCCGACCCCCGACCTCGCCCCCCTCGCCCCGCTCCTCCGCAGGCGCGTGCGCTGATCGACGTCGACGGACTCGACGCCTGCGCCATCGGCAGAAAGGCGATGGGGATCGCATCCGACATGTGCAGCACTCTGCCCCCTCCCTCCCCCTCCGTGCCCGACCCACGCCCCCTCTCGCACCCCTCCGACCCCCCCTGCGCGGCGCACCTATCCGCTGTGCCCCGGCTCGAGCGCCTATCGCCAAATCGCGACGTTTGAGCGCAGCGCACGCGTCCCACACGTCACGCGCGCGCAGGAGAGCGTGCGGCACAGCTGTAGCGTGTACTCGCCGAGGGCATCGCGCCGAAAACCCCGCGCATTCCGCCCCAGCAGAGGCTGCAGCCTCTGCACAAGCTACACCACTGTAAGAATGGTGAGTACTTGGGGTTGAGTGGGCTTGCTTGCTCCCTAAGCCGGGAGCAAAAATGCAAGAATATTTAACTACTAAAAAGTGGAAGCTTCCAGTTTTTAGTATTTAAACGGACCGGTGAGTTTGTTGG